>NC_133769.1:327154868-327245853 GCF_003597395.2 Chelonoidis abingdonii
GCAGAAACCTGGTTTCACCTCTAGTCCTGTCCAGAACCCAGAGAGAACAAAGCCAAACCCCAAAACCACAAACAAAGGCTTCCCTCCCTTGAGATTTGAAAGTATCTTGTTTCCTGATTGGTCTTCTGGTCAGGTGTTGTTTATTAACCCTTTCCAGGTGAAAGAGACATTAACCCTTAGCTATCTGTTTATGACAACCCGTGATCCCACTTCCACTGATAGAAACCACTTTCAACAGGATAGGGATGGACCTGATGGGACCCTGGGAAAGGAATGCTGCAGGTCCCCAAAACATCCTTGTCATCATAGCTTATACTATGTGCTATCCAGAGGGCATCTCACTGCACTCTGAAAGAGCCACAATGGTTGCCTCAGAACTCATTAAACTCTTTTCCCAGGTAAGGATACCTTGGGAAATATTAATGGATCAAGGGACCAATTTTATGTCCTGATTAATGCAAGAATTATGAGCCCTACTAAAAACCAAGTTCCTAAAGATGTCAGTTTAGTACCCCCAAATGGACAGCTATGTAGAGAGGTTCAATGAAACCATCCACGAGATGCTGAAGCAGTTCATGGCCTCCAAACTCAAACACTGGGGTCAACTCCTTTCTCTCCTACTTTTTGTCAAGGGAAGTACTACAGGCCTCACCAGGTTCTCCCCTTTGAACTTCTATATGGACAACAATCCCAAGGAATTTTAGACCTCTTTCTAGAAGGCTGGGAGGAGCAAGGCCTGAAAGCAATCAATTCTGTCCAATACATACTTCAGCTTCGAGAGCATCTCAAGGAATTAGGAGGTATTTGCTCAGAAAAACCTGTTGAAGGTTCAGCAACCACAGGCACAAATCTACCACCAAGTAGCCAGCCTGCAGACCTTTGAACCAGGCAACAGAGTGCTATTACTACTCCCCTGCACTGAGTCTAAATTAACCAGATGGCAGGGACCATTTAAGGTGGCAAATCGGGTTGGCTCCATGAACCATCAGGTCCATGTGCCAGGAAGATGAAAAGAAACTCAGCTGCACCAAATAAATCTGCTTAAACCTGGGAGACCATGGAAGGGATGTTAATCACCCATTACCTGCCTGTGCCCAAACTAGGCCCTCAAGCCCCCATACCCCATGTCCCAGCACAAGTAAAAATGGGTACTGATCTCTATTGCAAGCAAAGGACTCCAGTATTCAAGGTCGTTGGGTCTTTCCCAACTATATTTTCCTCCTTGCCCAAATGAGCACACTTGATTTCCCCCATGTTGAAACTACCCTGGACAATGAGTTAGAAGGACATCTTGACACCTACCCCAAAGATGTGGCAGATGGTCTGGGAGGAGTTAAGGGCCGTATTAGAGATGGGGATAGTTGAAGAGCCTCAGAGTGATTGATGTTGCTCTGTCATTATCCCCAAGCCAGATGGCTCAACATGCTTTTGTAAAGCTTTCCAGAAGGTGAATGCAATCTAAAAATTCAACGCATATCCTATGCCATAAGTAAATGAATTGCTGGAACACTTAGGCCAGTGGTCACCAACCCACAGATCATGATCGATTGGTCGATCCTGGAGCCTCTGCCAGTCGGTTGCAATCTCCAGCTGCTAAAAGTCCTGTGGTGCAGTGGGGCTAAGGCAGGCTCCCTGCCTGCCTTGTCCTCACGCCACTCCCGGAAATGGCCAGCACACCTCTGCGGCCCCTGGGGGGCGGGGGAGGGGTCTCTGAGCACTGCCCCTGCCTGCAAGTACTGCCCCTGCAGGTCCCATTGACCGGAAATGGGAAACTGCAGCCAATAGGAGCTGCAGGGGCGGTGCTTGCAGGCAGGAACAGTGCACGGAGCTACACGCCCCCAAGGGCCACAGGGGCATGATGGCCACTTCCAGGAGTGCCATGGGGATGGGTAAGGCAGGAAGCCCACCTTAGCCCTGCTGTGCTGAACAGGACACACCCAAGGTAAGTGCCTACCACCTGGCAGGAGCCCGCAACCCTCCTGCAACCCAACTCCCAGCCCTGAGCCCCCTCCCAGAGACAGCACCCCATACATTTTCCTGCACCCCAAACCCACTCCTGCACCCCAACTGACCAACTTGCAAATGCCACCTGCCAAAGCCCTCTAAGGAAGATATCAGGCCAGGTTGGTTTTCTTGTTGAAATCCCTCCATGATTAAGCCCAACCTTTACTTATACTCAGGAGCAGGAACTGAGACTGCCTGCAGGGCCTGAGAAACTGCTTCTCTCTCTCTAGCACAAGGACTGGGGTTGGGGCTGTATTTTCCTTTTCTTTGGACTGACTGGTTTCTCCAAAAGAGAGTAGACTCATTGAAAGGCATGACCGGAAGACTGTACACTGTACCCCAGAAGGAGACTACAGAGTTGCAACTGCCTGGAGAATGACATAGGAGGTAAGCAAGGTGCCTGCTCTCAGCCCCAGAGGGCAAACTCAAAACATTAACCTTTGACACTCTGTAATAATAGTATACTAGCACTTATCTAGCACTTTTCATCAGTAGATCTCAATACGTAAATTAAACTAGATGAAACTTGAAGATGCTTATTTGACTACGGTGGCCGAATATTGTAGTCGGTGGCATTTACAATCAAGTGTAACCAAGACAGTTTTGAGTGTGTTCCATCTTTACAAGGCCAGAGCAGACCAAGAACAGAATATCTTTCTCAGTGGACTCTGCCTGAAACACAATTCCCAACCAGTCTACCTCAGACAAACCCTGGACAGATATCCTCACCTTAGCTAGCGTTTTCTTTAAGTGGTTAAGATACGTGAGAGGAGTAACAACCATCTAAGCAAACTGGCCATCACTTCATGGAGAGCAAACATTCAAACTCTCCAATCATCCAGTTTAGCCCTCAGTTATTCTGCACCAGAATACTGTGCTCCAGTCTGGCTCTATTCATCTCATCTCAAGTTGATTGCCACACAACTACCTACAGCCTTACACATCATAACTGGGATGACTCAACCCACACTAGTAGCATGGCTCCCCATGTTAAGCAACGTCACTCCTCCACAAATCCATCTGATGCTACAGCCAGAATGGTTAAGAAGCTCAAGGCAAACCAAAGCCTACCACACTATATACAGACCTCTTCAATCACCTAAGAGCACACTGGTCATTGAGGGCCCTGTCCAGATTTCTCTGCAACATCTATGTGTGTGAAGAATGGTCTGCAGCTGACAACAGAAACCAATCTCTTATAACTGACCTGACCATGAATGTACCCGGCTTTGATTTGCCATCCTGGTCATGGGCCTTCTGAACTGATTTCAAATGGGCCAGCGTCAACGCAGCCACCTTTCACAGCTGGGGCCAATGAGAAGATCCCACATGCAGTAGTGGCCAAAAGGACAATGTCACACATCACTGACGACTACCCTCTCACCAGATTTGATGGCGGTCTGAGAGCTTTCTATTTCACTGATGAGGCTGCCACAGATTGGCTTGGCAAGCTCTGCACCGATAAGTAGCAGTAGATAAATGCTGCAACATCTGGGATCTATAGAACTGAGTGTCAGCCTTAAATTTTCTGTTGTTTTAGGTGTGTGTTTTTAAAAAAAAACAACTGACTTTAGTGCTAAGAAAGATGTCAAGCTGGCAGCCTACATTTAATTCTGGGTCCATCAGCGGAGCATGCAAGGTCACCCCTGTGTGGATCTGCCCCATCTCACACAGAGTGAATGGGGAATCTGCTTCTCTGCGGATCACTCCTCCCCCCTCCCCACCCCGTGCTGAGGAATAGGCATGGGGGAGATGAATCAATCACTTCTGAGGCACTACTCCTCCCCCACTATTCATGTTGTGGAATACAAAAGAGCCCTTCATAGGGTCCAAGCCCCATGGCCTCAGAGTACATAAATTTTTCTGTGTCCCCTCCACCCAAGCACAAATCCCTGGCACAGTCAGTGGCTGAAGATTCCCTGAGGCCAAAGTAGGGACCAGGAAGTCTGAACTGGTGCAGGGCCTTCATATATGTCTTACAAATATTTAGGTTTTGGGAGGATAAAGCTGCTGCTGGTTTTGCAAGGGGGAAGCACACTCCCCCCACACTCACACACTCTGAATGACTAACAGAAAACTCTGTGAGGAGTCCCACGTGGGGTTTTCCATCTCCCAAGACCCTTCCTAGGGGTGGGGGTTATGGGAGCCTCAGAAAACAAGTGCAGTAGCACATGCAGCATTCGGTTGAGCTTTGTAGTATACTCCACAGATTTCACCATCTTGTCCTGCCTCAGCTATTCTTCTGGAGAGATCAGGTTAAAAAGCAAGTCTGACCTAAAAGATACTCTTAAATTTGACTTGTGGGCTTCTGGCAAAACCTTAATTTTATTTCATTGCAGGATGGGGGTTTTGCCCGCATCACTTTACTGTACACATGCAAACACACACACAAAAAACCAAAACCCACACCACGATTTACTGCATCAGTTTCCTAATTCAAGAACTTTTTAAATACTGTACCCTCTATGTGCAATAGCCTGGTAAACAGCCTTAAAAATTCAGACAGCCATCAAAACATGATGCTACTGAAAAACCTTTTGCCAAACAATATAAAATTTGGAAAGAGAACTCTATAAGGCTCTTTGTTGAAAAAAAAGTGGTAATGATAGAAACACCTTAAGAAATTATGCAAAAAATTAATTTTATGCATTTTAAACAATTCCTTTTAGCAATTCCTATGCTATTTAATACAGCCACCTCTTGAATGAAATACAATAGCTGCTGTGCTAATCTATTGCCTTGATACACACTCTCGAGAAAAAGTCCATAAGATAAATCTTGACATTTATGTCATTCAACATCCAAAATAACCTGGATTTTATGGCATTATACTTCTTTCTTATTGTGTACTAAAGAAAAGCAAATATTTTAAATGCAACACTGGTAAATCTGAGAAGATTTGTTTATTTGCCATGGATCTGTACTGGTTATAGTTCTGCAAAGCAAAATGTCATTAATGACATGAGGAACAA
Source organism: Chelonoidis abingdonii (assembly GCF_003597395.2). NCBI lineage: Eukaryota > Metazoa > Chordata > Testudines > Testudinidae > Chelonoidis > Chelonoidis abingdonii. The sequence goes on from NC_133769.1 coordinate 327,159,845, forward strand.
TATCCTAATCATAAAAAGATACATTCAAGAATGAAACACAATCTGCCCTTCGTTCACACCATGCACACAGAGTACTTCTATAAGGTTTGATGCTCCTCAGCTTCTATCAAGAAAGACCACAGTTCTCCTTCAACAGTGAGTCCCCACACAGAAAAACATGTTAATTTGCAGCAGCGTGGCCCAGCATGGGTTACATTTAACAGTACTTTTGTCAAATAGTAATAGTAGTAAGAAGAGGGATAGTGCAGTTAACAGTGACCACCACCAATTTCACTGCCCCCATTTGTTTAATGGAACCAAATGCACATAATGTCCCATGCAGCCAGAAAACATCTTGCTAATTAGCGTCAGAGCCACCTACCTGGGGAGGCACTGCACCTCTCATGAAAAATTAACCACCACCAACTGAAACAGAAGCACTCGCTCTTCGTGTTAAGTCTGGCGCCATAAAATCAGATGAGAGATTCAATAGTATATAGTGAACCTGGGAAACAATGGAAGAAGGCTTTTCATGAACCACAGTTTACTAAGAGTTTTGCTCTGGTGAGGAGTCAAATGTTCTATTCTCAGACCTGTTTGTGGGAAGCATTTTTAGTTCATTCAGCAACGAAATCACAAGGGAATAGCAATTACAAGAACTGCAACAGCTGAGCTTTCCAGACCATCACTCTAGTGTATCCCCCTTCCCCAGCAGAATGTTCCTATAGGGAAAACCCGATATTTGCTCCACATTACTGTTCTTTCCAGTGTGGTTCAATCAACTGGATATGGTGGAGCAATAATGATACGACTGAGAAATATTTCATTCTTACAAGGATGAGACATTACATTACAGAAGCCAACCGCTGCAGGAGATTTATTGCATATTATTCCATAGTGGTTATTTTTTCTGCCAGTTTTAATTTTATAGCACATAGTGGTTCCTTGATATTAGAATCATTTGCATAATCAAGTATAGACTCATTTTCAAACACACTTACAATGGAATCAAAATGCCATGCTGTAAAGCTCTAAGGGGTTTGCAATGGTATGTCAAGTTTCAGTCTTTCTATTAAATCTTAATACTTCCTGAAGGTTGCATAGTGTTATTTCTACCCAGCGTTTCTACCACTGCACTAACAAGAGTATCATTTCAATCAGAATTAGATTTTAAAAATGCACAGATTAGTCTGATCTGTATGTCTACCAAGGTTTCTGAATCTTGTTTTCTCTGGAAATCTAGAAGCAAAAGATAAGCCACTGTATGAGGCAAAAGATCAAACGCATCACAATATTGTTATAAAAAGTGAAACACTAAGGAACTAGATCAACTAAAACTCTTAATGATCATTCAAAGATTCAGGATCCAGGGCTCTTGGCAGCTAGCCCAGAGATTTCAGTCTGCTTCCTGCAGGTCCAAAAAATGTTCTGCTGTTTTTCTTTTCTTTTCTCTTTTTATTTTTTTTTATTGCACTGCTGAGATAAGTTCGAAAATCACTGCATGCTTCGTGGTTTTAGATCAGATTTTAAGGAGAACATTCTTTCTAAGAGAACATGCTGTCCCACATTTATCATACTTTATAGCAGAAAATGGGTTATATATTCTCATTTTATTTTAGTCTACAATTCCAGCACCAAGTACTGTAGTTAAATGGCTATTTGCCAGGATGGGCAGGGATGGTGCCCTTAGCATCTGCTTGCCAGAAGCTGGGAATGGGCAACAGGGGATAGATCACTTGAGGATTACCTGTTCTGTTCATTCCCTCTGAAGCATCTGGCATTGGCCACTGTTGGAAGACAGGATACTGGGCTAAATGGATCCTTGGTCTGACTCAATATGGACATTCTTAAATATCAAACTAACTCTCAGTGTGGATATTACACATTTTAAAATGCTACACTTACATGCTATAACTGTGGATATGGTACAGGTATAGCTTTGTTTATGTTTGGGTCCACACTAAGGACTGAATACCATTCTGCATATGGTACTGCCATCCTATTCTGGGGTGCCAAGCTTCTTTCTTCTTTTTTTTTAATTATTCAGTGTTGGAATGAATGATCAGCTTAGAGAAGAAAATGATCATAGTTGAGTTCAGAATACATCAATTAATACTGTATAATACAGGTAGGGTGACCAGACTGCAAATGTGAAAAATTGGGACAGGGGTGGGGGGTAATAGGAGCCTATATAAGAAAAAGACCCCAAAAATCAGGACTGTCCCTATAAAATTGGGATATCTGGTCACCCTAAATACAGGCCAACCTACAAGGAAATTGGCAAAGGGCGACAGGGAGCTGATCATATACCAACTGAAGTCAATGGTAAAAAAATCCCACTGACATCAGTGTGAGCAGGATTGGGCCCTAAAGGTTCTAATGAATTTACAAATGGAAGAGACCTGTGATTCTTGGATAATGCTAAAACCTGGAGCTTATACCATTAGGAGTCCTTTAAAAGGAAGAAGTTACACAATGTGTTCCGCACATTTCATGGGTTTAGATTCATGTTTAAAAAGAGCAACCTGTATTTCACAACATATTTGTAAAACAGGATTTTTTCAAATTAGCATCAGGGCTGCCCAGAGGATTCAGGGGGCCTGGGGTCTTCGGGGCACTTCGGTGGCGGGTCCTGGAGTGAATGAAGGACCTGATGCTGAATTGCCATTGAAAACCCGGAGAGGAAGGAGCCCTCGCCGCTGAATTCCCGCCTAAGACCCAGAGCGGAAGGAGCCCTCGCCGCTGAATTCCCGCCAAAGACCCAGAGCGGAAGGAGCCCTCGCCACTGAATTGCCGCCAAAGTCCTGGAGCGGAAGGAGCCCTCGCCGCTGAATTGCCGCTGGAGACCCGGAGCGGAAGAAGCCCTCGCCGCCAAACTGCTGCCAAGGACCTGGAGCAGAAGAAGCTCCGGGTCTTTGGCAGTGGGTCCTTCACTCACTCTGGGTGTGTTCGGAGGAACTGAAGGACCTGCTGCCGAAGACCCGCTAAAACTGGAGAAAATTGCCCCACTTGACCCGCCCCCCCGGGCAGCCCTGATTAGCATATGATTAAAGCCACAAAAATTGACTGTTTCTCCTGCCCTTCCCACCTGTCCTATAATAGAAACACCAAGAATGGGGAACATTAGAGAGAACGTGACTAGAGGAATAAAACATAGGACTGTGAGGGAAAGGGCAGAGAACTGTCAAGTTCTAAAACTGGCTCGGCTATTGATTTACTGTGTGGCTCTGAATAAAACATTTAGGATCTGATTCAACTCCCACTGAAATCCAGGGGAGTTAGATAAGGCCCTTACTTTCTCTCTGCCTGAGGCCTGGTCTACATACACCTAAAACTTATGCCACCTAACTACGTTGTTCAGGGCTGTGAAAAATGTAACGACTTGTGCAATACAGTTAGGTTGATCTAACACCCACAGCAGATGCAGCTAGATCAAAGGAAGAGTTCTTCCATCGACCTACTTACTGCCTCTCAAGGGGTGGATTTACTACAGCAACAGAAAAATCCCTTCTGTCGTAATAGGTGTCTACACTACAGTGCTACAACAACAGAGCTGGCAGTGTAGACATACCTCTAGTTTTTCCATTTGGAAGATGGAAATGACAATGTTTATTTTAATGTGTGTAGAGCTCAAAGACGACAACATCTATATAGAATGAAAGAGACAAATGGCCCTGTCAATTACTGCCACCCAAGCCCCCTTCAGTCACCTCAGCCTGGATGCAAGGGTGTCCTTACCTCAGTCTGCAGTCTGAACATTTCTTCCTTTTTCCTAACTGCCTTCAGCCCAAGAGGAGAGAAGAGAAGACAGAGGGAGGGGGAAAGGACACTCAGAAAAAGGAAGAGGGGTGTCACAGTTACAGAGTGAGCTGCATTTTAGACATCTTTGAGTCCCTCTTGAATGCACCCATCTGGTGACAGGTTTCAGAGGCTTCATCCATGGTCCAATCTTTCTTGGACGGAGTCTGTGGGCTACAGCCCCCTTGTTTACCAACCATATTAACCTGACAGGACCAACTGGGTTTGGCACCTGTAAGCCCTTTTCCTCTTGGGACCTGTGACCAGCAGCTAGTTAAATTGACACCAAAACATCTTCTTCAAACCAAAGCATTATTTAGTCACCCAAAGAGGGCATCGTGCACAGAGCAATGGGATAGAACAGATATCCTATACACCTATTTCCCCTTATCTAAAACTAAAGCCATGGCTCTATGTACAGTACTGCAGCTGTACCGATACAGCTGCACCACTGCAGCTCATTTGGTGAAGCTGCTTCTATGCCAACAGAAGAGCTCTCATGTCACCATAAAACTCCTCTACGAGTGGTAAAATCTATGTTGGTGGGAGAAGCTCTCCTGCCAGCATAACGCTGTGCACACGAGTGCTTATGTCACTGTCACTTATTTCGCTTGCGGGTGGTTTATTCACATCCCAGAATGAATAAATTATGCCGACATAGGCTGTAGTGTATACTCTCCTTGTAAGGTTTCCCTTCAGCCCAGTTACTCCCATATCTCCGTTGAGAGAGACAACCTGCTTGCTGCAGTTTTGGTCGCTTTCTCAGAGTGCCTCTGTCAACATCTCACTCTTGGGCAGCTGCTGACAGCCTGCTCCTCCCCCCTTCCCTCCCCCCCCCCCACACTTCTTCCTTAAGCCAGCATCTTTAAGTTTTAGAGTCTCCTTTCTTTCTAGCCTCAAATCTAGGAAGAGTCAACTTTGCCAGCCAAGATGGAGCCAAGCCAAGGATACTCCCAATTAATATCTTCCCCATTGTTTCCCCAAGGACCTCTGCTTTATGCTAGACCATACCTTATCTTTGCTATTATTTTGTTCACTGTTGGTTTTGGCACCCAGAAAATGAGGAACACACAATCAGCGATCACCTGTGAAATATTTGGTTTAAGTGACTTGTCTAGCATCATACAGGAACTCTGTGACAAAGGAAGAGATAAATGCAGCCCTGTAGAGCCAGATTCTAACTGCCTTAACCATGAGACCATCCAAGTGTTGCATTATAAATCAGGAATAAATATACATTCTGAGATCCAGAGAGAAGTGGGAGGCAGATAGGCTGAGTCTCTCTGCGTAAAGATAAAAGGGATAAAAAATAGGGCTGACACCATGGTAGGGATCTAATATAGGCCACGAAATGAAGAAGAGGAAGAGGATGAAGCATTTCTAGAACAAACAACAGAAATATCCAAAACACAGGACCTCGTAGTAGTGGGGGTCTTTAACTATCCAGACATCTGTTGGAAAAGTAATGCAGCAAAACACAGACTTTCCAATATGTACTTGGGATGTATTATTAGGGACAACCTTTTGTTTCAGAAAGTGGAGGAAATCACCAGAAGGACAGCCACTTGATTCTGACCAACAGGGAGGGACTGGAAGTGAATCTGAAGGTGGAAAGCAATTTGGGTGAAAGTGACCGTGAAATGATAGCTTTCCTAATTCTAAGAAAAGAAAGGAGTGAGAGCAGCAGAATAAGGATAATGGACTTCAAAAAAAAATGATTTTCATAAATTCAGAGAATTGTTAGGTAAGGTCCCATGGGAAGAAAATCTAAGGGAAAAAGGATTTCAGGACAGCAGGCAGTTTCTCAAGAAGAGACTATTAAAGGCACATCTGCAAACTATCCCAATTCAAAGGAAATGTAAGATGCCAACAGGACTCCATCAGGAGCTCTTAAATGACCTGAAAATCAAAAAGGAATCCCACAAAAAGTGGAAACAGGGACAAATTACTAAGGAGGAGTACAAAAGAAAAAGCACAAGCATGTAGGTGTAAGAGGACTGTCATCCCCTTACTAATGAGGGGGTGTTTTGGTTGCTAGCTCCCAGCACTAAAAGGGGAGGGATCTATGGCAAAAGAGGCCCCTGAGACTGACAGTCCTCAGGAACAATGGTGAGAGGCCAATGCTCCAGATCAGCCTGATTGACAGGGCGGGCAGGCTAATCAAGGAGTCAGGAGGCCAGGGGGGTCTCGTCCTCCGTGTGAGCTGGAATTGCCTGGGTCAGACAGAGTGGGGCAGAGCTAAGGAGAGAGTAGGGGCTGAAGCTAAGCTGCTGGGAGCAGAGCTGCAGCCCAAAAAGCCAGAGCACAGCCCAGAGAGAGCAGACCTGCCCTGGGAGCAGAGCTGCAGCAACAGAGCCAGAGGGGGCCAGACAAGCAGCCCAAACAGGGAGCTTGAGAGACAGTCACAGAAAGCAGCCGCAGAGCAGCCCTGCTGCGGAGCAGAGCGCTAGAACGAGTAGAGAGGCCAGAGAAGCAGTTTAACCGCGCAACGCGAGCAGCATGCCGTGCTGAGGCAGTGTGACCGGACGGCCAGTCCGGAAGCTTGGCTGCGTGAGGCAGCTGGGGAGAGCGACGCGCGATCCTGCATGCGCACAAGGGCGATTGCAGCCAAGCAGCTCTGCAGGTCAGATTGGAGGGGATCATAACCCCGAAAGAAGCAGCGGTGACCAATGGGCAGAAGGGTCCGCCCGCGAGCCTGAGAGAGCATGAAACCAGACAATGTCGACCCGCACGTCCCTGCCAGCACAGCCAGGGCCTGAAAAAGAGCTGGGTACTCTACAAGGAACAGGGACACTGTTTGATGGTCCTGCCACATGAGCGCGGTGATGTGTTTCCCTTTAACCTTTCCATTTTTTCCTTACTTCCTTTTTTAAAATTAATTGTTAATTAAATAACTTGTATCTGGCTTTAAATTGTATGATGTGATCAGTGGGTCAGGGAGGTGCGCAGTGCAAAGAGAGTATCCCGGAGTGGGGACACCCTAGCCCCTGTCCTGGGTGACCACAGCAGAGTTAGGGGTTGAGCCCCCCAGGAATCCTGGGCCCAGCCTTGTTGGGGTTATGAGGACTCTGCCAGACAGGAGAGTGGAAGGGGAGTCCTCAAAGGCAGGGAGGCCTCTGGGTAAAGGAAGTGGGAGCGAGGACTCAGGTCCTTTCGCCAGCCCACTTCATTGGGGTAGTGCAGAAGCCAGGAAAGTTCCCCACAATAGCGGGATCATTCCCCTGCTTACATAGGAACAAAATGAGAGGCTAAGGCACAAAATGAGTAACACCTAGCAAGAGACATTAAAGAACCTCTTCTTATTGCCTTATAATACATTAGGAATAAGAGACAGAAGAAGGAAAGTATACTTAATGGGAAAGGAATGGAGGTATTTAACGTCTGTTTTGCTTCAGTCTTCACTAAAAAGGTTAATGGTGACCAGATACTCAACACAATTAATATTAACAACAAGGGGGAAGGAATGCAAGCCAAAATAGAGAGAGAGCAGTGTGACACTGCACCCCATATTGATCAGGTGAAGGACAGGCCTTTAGCTGTGGGCAGGCCTGCCATCTCCCAGAAACCACAACAGGTACACATCTTCCAACTTCTGCAACAAATGAAGCAGGAGACAACAGTCTCCTTCATTACACAGTCCTCATTCATACCTATAGCAGGCCCATCCTGTGCACTGAATGAGACAGGGGTCAAGTGGAAAAAAATGGAATGATCATGTATAAAAGACTGTATCAATGTATATGCACAAAGGGGCTGAATGAAGGTTCCACAAACAACCTTAATTCTGGCATTTCCGTACTTTTGAGTGATTGATTTTGCAAGCATAATAATGTTCTTTTAACAATTTTTGGTGTGTAATTTCCTAGTTGTGTTTTTTTTTTTTAAAAAGCAAACTGAAAAAACAGACATTCCATAATATGGCATCATACTGACACCCACACGTTTAGTGTAGTTGGTATTGGCCCTGCTTTGAGCAGGAGGGTTGGACTAGATGATCTCCTGAGATCCCTTCCAACCCTGATATTCTATGTTTCATTAGCAGGGTTAGAACTTTTAAATCCTCTACACAGCCCTCTGCCACCCGAGCTAATGGAGTAACTAATAGCAGCAGTAGGGTGTCATCCTCTGTGTGGGTCAGCACTGGAGGGGGACGGGACAATATGTCAGCAGATTTCAGATATTTGCTGACAGCAGAGGAATGGTGAGACTCAGGAATAATGGACTCTACTCTAGGATCTGGAGGGGAATGTGTTCCTGTTTCCTGTCTGTTCCTCCTGAGCTAGATCCCTTCTGCTCTGTCCCCTCCAACCTGTCCCTGTCCCAGTCCTACCTCTTCTCCACCGCTGGGTCCTTGTCCTAGTCCCATTCTCCTAATCTCCACCCCTCCACACTCCCTGTCCTCCCCCAGCTCCTTATCCAATCTGTCTCTCTCCCTTGCTCTGACTTCCAGTCATCCCACCACCACCACATTCCCTGTGCCCACGAGCTCCAAGCCCCAATCTCTCTGCCCAGTCTTCACACTCAAACTCAGTATCCCTCCTCCCAAATCCCCACCTCCCTGACTCCCACTCCTAGTCTCCTTGCCCAGCCAGGCCCAGCACCACCAACTCCAAACTCACAGTCCCAGTTTCCCTCCCCACACTGCCTCCAGTCCCAGTTTCCACCACTCAGGGTCTTTGTTCCAATCTACTCATCCTACCCCTTCTGCAGGTCCGGCTCTTGTCTCCTGTGCATTCGAACCATGTTTCCTCCTCCACGCTGCCTAGGCCCAGAAGGGCATAACTGAGAGCACAGTAGAGACAGAGTCCCTGCCTTCATTTCAGGTGCCTGGAGCCAGCACATTCTGCAGCAGCCCAGAACTTCAGTTAGGGCTGCCATCTCTGACATGCACGAACACGGTCCACCCCCACAACACCTCAACCCTTGAGGGAGCCCCCTCTACCATCTCCTCCCAAGATCCCCTGCCTCCCACACCCTGCTGGTGAGTCTCCAGTCTGTCCCACTTCCTGGTCCCCAGTGCTGAGATGAGCTACTGTGCTGAGGGTCAGGTATGCAGGGCAGGACCTGAGCAGGGCCTCACTCTCAGCCATGTGACATGTGCTGTAGTTACAAGATTGCTGCACAGCAACCCAGCTTAAAGGAAACATTGGTCCCAAGTAAGAAAACCCACCACATTAAATCTTTTCACCCGCAAAGCAATACAAAAACCAGCCAGGCCAGTTAATAGCTGGTCAGGTGGCAACCCTAGCTTCAATTGCAGAGAAAATCTGCCTTTGCCTCTTTAGTCCGAGGGTTGACGCATGCCCAGTGCAAACGGAGTCTTCAGGGAATTGAGCTCCAATTGAAAACTGAGTCTCATAATGGGAAGTTTCAGGTAACCTTAATAGTAAGTGGTGCTACTGCCCCACTTACAGTACCTAAAGGACTCGGCCAGCTACCTAAGTGTTTGGCCTGAGAAGGCAATAGCAGAGTAAAATCTGGGACAATCCTGGGGAAAAAAATGGGCCAGCTGTCACGTATATATTAACTCCAGCTACTGCCAGTTAAAAATCCACTAAGCTGTTGATTCCCCCAGACAAACAGAATTTAGTAAGAGAACAACCATGCAGGATTTGACCTCCCCTTTCTAAACACAGTGGGAGGCTACAGACTACATCCACTAAGATACAGACTCTTGGGGAATAGCTTTTCATGTGGGAGTTTGCAGCTGTTCACTAGCTGTCAGGAAGAGCTCATATTGCTCCATGAATGCTGAAATAAATTTGTTAGTCATTAAGGTGCCACAAGTACTCTTGTTCTTTTTGCAGATACAGGCTAACACGGCTGCTACTCTGAAACATGAATGTAATGTCATAGAAACAGCAAAAAGTAAGGTGTTTGTGCTACAGTATTCAAACAAAATGCCCACCTGAAGTCAAGGGAGTTTCCAACTGCAAAATCAAGCCCAATATGTGGCCTTTCATTCAGACCGAAGATCTACTAAGAATGCAAAATTTTCTAAGTCAGATGCAACGTAAGCTTCAATGCAAATGAATATTAAGAGGGAATGGAAAAGAAGGGGGTGGAGTTTCCAACTTGTTTGATATATGTCCCATTACTGAAATAGTTTGTTAAAGGAAGTGGATCTGTGGGGGCAAAGAATAAAGTTTCGTGCTTAATACTGTCATGATGCTAACACAGCTTCCCTAAAGTTTGTTTATATATGCTGTAGATGCTGATTGCAGGGGAGGGAGAAACAATCACATACAGTAAGTAGCATTCTGAAACTAGAGATACTCCCCAGATTCTTACTAATGTTTGAACATGCTCCATGAGACATGGCAACATATTGCTATGCATAATATTAAAAACCTCACAATGTCTGAAAGATCAAATCACAAGTTACAGATCAGAGTTAGATGAATAACCTTGATACAGCAATTATTTTTTCAGCAGTTTTATTCCTTTTGGGCTAAACTCCTGCGGTCTTTACTCAGTTTACTCCTGCTAAAGTAAACTCGATAGTGCCTCAGTACAAACTGGGTACAGACCACAGGAATTGGCCCTTTAACAGGCATTTTAGAGAGTTTATAATACAGATTATTTTCTTCTCAGGTCAGTTTTCTATTGTGTTCATCTTTTGGGGCATAAAAGTTCTAATCCTTTTATCTGCAGTTTAAATTGTAACATTTTTACTCACTCATAGGAAAAGTTTCATTTTTTAATTATTTGTATTAAGAGAGGTACGGTGCAAACACATTAGTAAGAGACAGACCTTGTCCCAAAGATCTTACAGTTCAAACAATTAAGACAAACACAGGGTGGGAGTGGGGAAACAGAAAGGTGAAGTGACTTCCCCAAGGTCACAGTGCAAGTGGGCAGCAGAGTTGGGACTAAAACTCAGGTCTCCTTACTCCCAATCCAGGACCCTGTTCACTAAACCATACTACCTCCCCTATTGATCATCTTCCTTCTTAACCTCTTTCGAAAATGTATCACATGTGGCTGGAAGAGATCATATATTGTATATTCGCTTTCAGGTGAAGCCTGGAACCTCAAAAACAAATGATATTCTAGAAATGTAAATCCAAAATGCATATACCCAAATAACTGCTTTTTGCAAGCCATAGTCTGAAACTACATAGCACATGTCAAGTTTTAGCAGAGAAAATCAACTTTACAGGGGATGTTATTGTAATTTATGAGTTGTTTATCCAACCTATACAGAATAAATATAACTGTTAATCCCTGGAAGCATATAAAATGTTGGATGAAACAGTCACAGTGAAGTGTATTGATCAGCAAGATTAATTTTGAAGTCAAACCCTATGGTGTCCTCTGTGTTTATGCTTACCCAGCTTATTTCAGTGAAGATATCCAATTGACTAAAAGGCTTTAGTTATCCCAGCTCTATACATTAGGCTGTTCTCTTTTCCTTTTGTACTCCCCCCCACCACACTTTTTTTTTTGGTTGCAATGAAAGTCATTTGCACCATCCATAGGCTTACATCTATACTGTGCATAGGCTTTTTCTCCAGTGTAGAACAGTATGTACATTGGGGAGTTGTTAAGAAAGATTGTTTTTACATGCTTCAATAACCAAAAAGGCTTTTTCCACCCCTTCCTACATTCAAAAAATGTATACATTAGTGAAAATTTTAAACAATCAAACCAAAATATCCAACTCTTTAGACACATAAAAATGTGCTTTACCATTAAGCATTATTTTAAGAATTCAGAACTTGTGAAAGGTGGCCAAAGTCCTCTGGTCATACACAGAACAGGTAGCAGATATGCCAGCTTCCCTATCACAATCCTGAACGGTCAAACTTGGAGACAGATGCTTGGTCTCTCTAGCCTCTCTGCTAAGTCTGTGGTGGTTTTGGCCATGTGTACTCCTGGGCACTAGGAACTGAATTCAGATCCTACTGCTATTAGAAGGCAAAACCCAATCTTGATGGTGCCCTCTAAGCACTAATCAACATAAATAAGTATTAAGTCCCTGAAGATGATAAATGGCTGACTTAATACTTATTTGCCAATCACCAAAATATAATCCATTCTACAGCCTTTATGTGAACGTGCATGTGTAGCTGTTCTATGTTTTCCAGATTTTCAGTGCACAAAGAGCCACTAAATAATTATGTCCTTGAATATTGTAAACAGGAAACAATTACAATTTTGTTCTGATTTATACCAGGACCTATAAACATGGGCAGAGAGAGGATCAGAATTGCAGCTGAAGATACTTTGGGAGGACAGCTAGCTTCTCTGCTCCAGAGGCTGATTTTCCCTCTGATGGACTTTCAAAGGGAAGTTCTGGCTGGACAAGACCAGAAACTGTTCATCAGTTCAGAACTATAGCCAATTTCCCTTTCAGTCTGGGTCACCGGTGGCTCCTTGCCTTCCCCATCCCAGCTCTCCATCCTATTCCCCCATAAGCGCTCTGTGTTGTATCCATGTTACCCTCATATAAACACTTTCTCAGACACTGCCCATCCCTCTTAGGAACAGGAATGGAGCATAGGGATGAGCAGAAATATGGGAGATGTAGGTGGGTGGGTATGTGGGACAGAGGTTTAAAGGTAATGGCTACACCCCAGTGTCGCTCCACTAAGATAACAGCATTGAAAGAACACCCCCTGACATTGCTGCCTCAGGAGAAACAAGATTTTGGTTGCTCTTGTTGGAAACCTCTAGACTTGATAGTGCTGTATAATGTAGGATGGGCCAACTCCCTGGTCTGTTTGCCTCCATGCATGCAGTCCATAAATCTCCCCTGCTTTTTTCCATGGTTAAAGTAAACTGCATTACAGGCTCAAACTAATGTTTGTCCACTGTCACCCCAAATTCTTTGGCATTACTACTGTCGGAGAAAAACACAGTTCTCACTTTTCGTTTGGGTGCAGCAAAATCAAATACTTTATTATTCTCAAACAATTGTAATTGAGGGAGGGAGTGCCCTAGGACACAGGGTTGCCCCAGTCCCGGACAGGTCTCTCAACAGGTAAACAATTTCAGCAAGCATTTATACCTTTGTTACAGACAATAGCAAGCAATATTACAGATAGTAATGAGCAACAGATGCAGTTTGTTTATGCATAGGCCATCCTGCTATCTTATTTTCCTCAGCTTCTTGGGCACGCCAGGTCTAACGCATTTGATTATTAGGCAAGGTGTCGATAACTTCTCACACATTCTTTTCTTATTGTCTCACACTATCCTTGCTTCTACATGTTTCACAGTCTAAGGGTTACAGCTGCCTACACTCTTGCTTAACAAATGACATGAATTAAGATCCCCTCAAATTCCTGTCAATTCTTTCCCTTCTCCACACTCCCGTTTTGTTACTTCCTATAGTAACAACACGATATCTTAAATTTCTTTATGATTGTGAAACCAAAAGCTGCCAGCCCAAGCCGACAAAGGCCTAACGGGCGAAGGCGAAGAGGCAGCCCCCCAGAAGTAAAGTGTAAATTTGAAAAAGGAAAACTCCCAACATTTGTCAACCTAAGGTTCATTGCTCTTGGTCATGATATTTCCCATGGCACACGTCAATTTAGTCGGATTCTCTGTATTCTCAGCTATTCTAAAATATGCTAGACCTGGTACTGTTCTCTCAAATGCCGTACACTTTCTGGTATGACTGGATACTGCAGGACAGTGATTTTGGCGTTATGCAACAGTGATTAAAACCTTACAGAATCTAACTAAGTCGGTACCCTGAGCACATTCCTTGGCCGCCAGAAGCTGGAGAAAGCTTTGTGTTACTTATCAACGAGACTGTCCAGATGCACCCGGCCCTGGGCTTTTCCATACTGGACTATGCTAAACCATTATTTTTTCTGTCCATGAGTGTTAAAATGGGTATGCTTTGGCTGTACTAATGTCAAAAGATCGGAGATAAACACTGTCCCATTGTCGTTATTACAATACGCCCTAGATGCTGTGGCAACATCTGATTTCCGCCTGCTCTTCGAGCTGTGGCTGCAGCAGCCCTTGCTGTTAGCTATTACTGAATCTATTGTTTTTTAGTGATCCGCGATTTTTTGATTGCTGTTCCTACGATGCTCTGGTGGTGCCACTTCTGTTTATCTAATCTAAGCACACGCATGTATCCTATTCTGGCAGTCGTAATGAATATGAGCTTATTTTACATTCTTCATATCTCATATTACTTTGGTTCGGCGTGCCCAGTTCTTAATCCAGCCCAATATTGTACGCAGACTTATTACCAGGACCAGAAAGATGGAGAACCCATTACTGTGTGTCTGTAACATCTGTCCTCACCCGTCCTAGAGATGATTTGCTAGATGTGCCTTTGCAAAATCCTGATCTCCTTTATTTTGTGGATGGCTCGTGTTTGCGAGATTCTAAGGGTAAATTGGTTGCTGGTTATGCTGTATGTACTGCTTATGCTGTTGTTGAAAGTGCTTTCCTTTCTTCAGTGTTTTCCTCTCAGGTGCTGAAGTTGTTGCTTTAACTCGACCTTGTATTTTAGCTCAAGATCAAACAGTTACTATCTATACAGATTCTCGTTATGCTTTTAGAGTGGTACATGATTATGGTTTGCTTTGGAAATATAGAGGTTTCCTTACATCCACTGGTTCTCCTATTAAGGATAGTTCTTATGTATCTGCTCTTTTGGATGCTCTTTTATTGCCTAAAGCTATTGCTGTTGTTAAATGTGCCTCTCACAAGACTCCTCATGATGAAGTTACCCGTGGAAATGCTTTGGCAGATTCTACAGCCAGAGCAGCAGCCCTTTCTGCACCTCAGGCTGAACATACTTGTGTCTTAATTGAGCAGCCTCCACTAGCCTCCCTTGAGGATCTGGCTAAGATCCAGGAGGCAGCACCAGGAACTGAAAAGCACTCTTGGAGTGCTGCTGGATGCGTTTTACATACTGATCATCTTTGGCGTGCCCCAGATGGTCGCCTGGTGGCACCGAAGATGTTAATGCCCTATCTTGCTCGCATGTACCACGGCATGGCACATGTGAGCAAAGGGGGGATGATTGCTGCAGTTAACCAAGATTGGTGTGCACCCAGTCTCCCATCTGTAGCACATTCCTACTGTCAACAATGTGTGATTTGTCAACAGCACAATATTGGTAAAGCTGTTAAAGCTACGCGGGCAGCCCGCCCTCCTCCTTGGGGACCTTCTGTAAATATTCAGATTGATTTTATTCAAATGTCTAAATGTTGTGGTTATGAATATGTGTTAGTTTTAGTTGATGTATTTACCAATTGGGTTGAAGCTTTTCCCTGCAGGAAAGCAGATGCCAGGACTGTTGTGAAACTTTTGCTTAAAGATTTTGTACCACGGTTTGGCATCCCTGTGAGTATCAACAGTGATCGTGGAACTCATTTTACTGGACAAATTGTAAAGGAGTTATGTGCAGCTTTGCAGATCCAGCACAACCTTCACTGCCCTCACCACCCACACTACTTATGAATTATCATCCTCTCATTTGATATCTGGGTTAGATCATTTTCCCCAGATGTGTCAGTCTAAGTTTTTCCTATTTGAACCTTATTTTGTTATTTACTGTCTGTATTTCTATTATTTCGAAGTTCTTTTTTATGAAATGTTTCTATCTTCACTGGTATTCACAGCAACTTCCAATTTAGTATCTTTACCACATTCAGCTGACGTTCTCTTTATATTTACAGATAATTAGTTAAGGCCAAGTTTAGTACAAATTCCTATGGGACCTCAATGGCCACTACCTCCCAATGTGATATATGGTTGTCTATCATTTAGTACTCTTCATTGAGCATCTTTCATGAGGTCTTCAGCATGTATGATAGCACGCCTACCGATGCCAATTTAAATTAATTTGTTAGGGAAAGATTGAGAGAATGTATCAAATGTTGTAATATAATCTCAAGACCAATGGCAAATACCGTATTCCTGTATTTGTCAACTTTTTTTTTTAATTCTTCCAAAAACAAGAAAATAAGTTTGTATACTACAATTTGTCCTTTATGAACCCATGTTATTTATTGCTCACAAGTCCATTATGTTTAAGATAATTTACAAATTTCTCTTATAGGTGCATGATTATTTAGATTTAGCATTACCCAATAGTAATTGTCAGGAGCACTCTTTTAATCCTTCTTTGAAGATCATTACAACATTTCTTGCCTCAAGACTTCTTGTACTCCAGCCCTCCATGATTATTCAAAAATTAATTAGCAGGGGTTTGGTAAATTCCCTTATCACCCAAGCATACATGTCACCCGTAATTGAAGATATGCATACTTCCAATTTTTTCTTACTTTCTGTTTACGAATAGCTATTGTAAAAGGGCTTTATTTTTCAGTTATCACTGCCATATTATTAGTGTATTGTTGTTTGGAATCCTATTTATTTTTTAAATCATAAAATGGGGGGGGAGGAAATCTATCACATATGAGAGGTTCCAAGAAAATACGTTTTAAAGACCTACTAGTCAGTGTTGGTCACCCATCTTACCATACATGCACATCGTATATTCTGTATACATACATAAATTCATCAATTAGGTTTCTGAGGTTACGTCTACAGTGGCACAGTTTCAAAGCAAACAAACAGATGCATGCTATTGCAAACCTCAGCATTATGTGTTGATAAGTAGAGCACTCTTACTTTTTTCTTTACAATCCATATGAGCAGTTATAAAGATTTTGACCTCTTTTTATACTTGCTCCAAGTGTACAGCTAATTACTGTCCTCCTTCAAATAACACAGCAACTTGGCAGATGTTGGCTGCAAATGCTAAGCTTCAGAATACCATTTTTTCCCTAGGACTCGCATCTAGATTTGAGTCAGTCTGCTCAGTTAGTGCACAGTCCAACTCTACTGATGGCTGTGATAGTAACTGTGGAATTTGTCTGTCAGTCTTCTTTTAAGATTAACCTACTAGTACTTGTATTGGCCACTGGCATAAGTAATAACTTTATTTTATTTTGGTCCTGGTTTTGCTAACACTGCAGCAATATTTGTCATAACTATTCATGTCAGTGCCAAGTGTCACAAAAAGATCCAATATGCAGGAACTTGTAACACGGTGTGCAGTTACATAGGATATTGCTCATTGGATTTGCACCTGGGTAGCTGACAGCAGAATTCACCCAATAATTTGGAGCAGGATTCAGAGAGAAGCTCACATTTCTCAGAGGCTGAAGGCATGCAGTCTTTTCGCCTATTGATTCACAAAGCACTGTGCCTGAAATAAGCAATATCCTGTGACTACACACCAGCTTGTGAATCCTGAATCTCTGTATAACATTTTGTACTGGCATGTACAGTTCAGACAAATATTGTTCAAGTATTAACTCTACTTTACTTAATTTTATTTCTATCCTATTTTTTGCTATTACATCTGCCACTGGATTATACAATAACGTGTGTCTTTATTGTTACCTTCTTAACCCACCTGTGAACTCTGGAGCAGGGACTATCTTTATTTTACTTATTTGTACAGTACCTGGCACAATGAGGCTCTCATTTCTAACTGGGACCTCTAAGCGATATTACAATATTAATTAATTAGAAATAAGAACAATAGAGCATACTATATGGTCCATACCCTAAACTTAGGGTACCACTTCCTATCTACCAAAACCACCTTCAGCCAGCCAAAGGTATGTGGCGTTGGAACAAATTCACAATAGTCCACTGCATGCAGATTTCCCTACCATCTACTCTGCACAATGCTAGGAATGGGACTAATGATACAGAAATGAATTTTTTGTTTGTTTTAAAAGGAGCCGAAGTTTGACAAAGTTCCCATCCTGGAAGCGCCTGGATTGTTTCGGTTTAAAAAAAACTGAGAAGAAGGGGAGTGGTGCAACTTTTAACAATTGTGAGAAAAATTGGTTTGTTGTGGGGGAGGAGTAAAAGTCAATTATTTTTAAGTACTCTTGCAGTCCAGTACAGACCTAGAGCCTTCAGATATTTCACAAACATTTAAAGAGACAATATACTAATCTATGCAGTCCAATACAGACCTAGAGCCTTCAGATATTTCACAAACATTTAAAGAGACAATATACTAATCTAGGAATGCAGCTACTCCACATATGCAATAACTGCTTCTCAAAGGGTACGTGTTCACTACCGGCCATATCGGCGGTAGCAATCGATTTCTCGGGGATCGATATATCGCGTCTCATCTAACACGAATAATCGATCCCCGAATGAGCTCCTGTCGACCCGGAACTCCACCAACGCGAATGGCGGTAGCGGAGTCGACAGGGGGAGCTGCGGATGTCGATCCGGCACTGTGAGGATGGTAGGTAACTTGATCTAAGATACTTCGACTTCAGCTACTTATTCACGTAGCTGAAGTTGCGTATCTTAGATCGATTTCCCCCCTAGTGTAGACCAGCCCAAAGAAATTTAAAAAAGACAGGTACTTCTTAAGGATCCACAAATTAAAGATTTATAAATAGACCTTACACAAAATATTGAATAAAGGCCTGCAGATTATAAATGTCTCACTTTTCCAAATCCTATTTTATTGGTTGCAAAGAAGTAATTTCAATGGAAGGATCAGAATAATTCCACTGAAATCTTGAAGTCATTACAAAAGTCTAGCTTGAAAATAAAAAAGAAATAAAAAAAATCCTGGGTTTAAAAGCTTAATGTTAAAGGAAGGAAATTCTAATTATTTAAGCTCTCTCAACAGACCTTTCTAACAAAGTGGCATGAGTAGCTGTAGGACTCCATTCATGTTGACCACTTTGAAAATTTATCCATTGCGCCCGTGTCTATAATTTCGAGGGCTAGAGAACAGTGGTGTATCTCTAATATATGTACAATATGTGCAGCAATGCCTCAAAAATCATGCATAAAAAGGAAGTGGATTGTCCTAACTCTTGGTTTTCCAAGCTCAATAGAACTGACTAATTCAAGTCAGTCTCTTAACAGCATAAACTCAAAAAAGATAGTATATAAGGTTTGTGTGTGTTGCATGTGTCAAGGTTTTTTCTCCACTTTGAACTTTAGAGTAACAAAAGTGGGACCTGCATGAACACTTCTAAGCTTAATTACTAGATTAGATCTGGTAACACTGCCACCACCCAGAAATTTCAGTGTCTGGGCACTACCTGTCCCCCCCCCGACTTCCCGCCCTGGGTTGCCTTGGGAGGCTCACCAATTCCTGGTGAACACAGATTTAAGCTCCTTGGATCTTAAAACAAGGAGGAATTAAACCATCCCCCCTCTATCCCCCCACCAATCCCTGGTGAGTTCAGACCTAATCCCCTTGGATCTTAAAAACAGGAAAATCAATCAGATTCTTAAAAAGAAAGCTTTTAATAAAGAAAGAAAAGGTAAAATTATCTCTGTAAAATCAGGAGGAAATGCTTTAGCGGTACTCAGATTCATATAGACCAGAGGGACACCCCCCAGCCTTAGATTCAATTACAGCAAATAAGGTAAAAATCCTTCCAGCAAAAAGAAACATTCACAAGCTGAGAAAAACAAACATAAGACTAATCCGCCTTGCCTGGCTATTACTTACAATTTTGAAACAGCCCCAGATTCAAAGTTACAGCAAACAGAGGTAAAAATCCTTCCAGCAAAAAGAAACATTCACAAGCTGAGAAAAACAAACATAAGACTAATCCGCCTTGCCTGGCTATTACTTACAATTTTGAAACAGGAAAGACTGATTCAGAAAGATTTGGAGAGCCTGGATGTACGTATGGTCCCTCTTAGTCCCAAGAGTGAACAACAACCAAAACAAACAGCACAAACAAAGACTTCCCTCCATCAAGATTTGAAAGTATCTTGTCCCCCTATTGGTCCTCTGGTCAGGTGTCAGCCAGGTTTACTGAGCTTCTTAACCCTTTACAGGTAAAAGAGACATTAACTCTTAACGATCTGTTTATGACAGCATGACTTCCAGATTTGATTATTGACCTGAAGAAGAGCTCTGTGTAGCTTGAAAGCTTGTCTCTCTCATCAACAAAAGCTGGTCCAATAAAAGATATTTCCTAACCCACCTTGTCTTTCTAATATCCTGGAACCAATACAGCTACAACACTGAACAGCAGATTTGATTATTGCAATTCCTAACTGGGTATGAAGCCACAAACTCTAGAAAAGCTCCAACTGATACTAAGTAGATTACCTGTGTTACAAAATACAGCAGCCAAACAAAACACCATACCCCAACAACAGAAGAATCACAGACTCCATGAAGTTCACTAGAAACTTTGCTATTGATAGTGATTTTACATGGAAGGTGCTAAGAAACTACAGTGATGGACAACAGTGTAAAACCCTAAGATAGATGGGATTGGTCCCTGTGAACTCATCACCCAAATGCTGAGCTTTTTGTGCTGGATCCCTTTTGAATACAGAGTCCAGTCCCAGGTCTCGGCCCTGATAGTCAAACCTCTATGGCAGTGGTTCTCAACCTGTGGTCTGCAGAACCTTGGGGGTCCGCAGACTAGGTCTAAGATTTCCAAAGGGTCCACATCTCCATTTAAAAAATGTTGAGGTCTGCAGATGAAGAAAAAAGGTTCAGAACCATTGCTCTAGCTACCTGAGAGATCACCTTCCCCTCCATACTAAGCATAACCTCACATGAGAGTTATGCTGCAGCAAAATAATGACAAGTCATCCCATGGGGAAGGAAGGTGAGTTCAGGAGACAGAATCCTCACACGGCTTGGACCTAGGCTGTAGAACTCCTTCCTGTAACAGGTAAGAATGACCAAAGACCTCACCACATTTGCAATTAAATGCAAAACTAGCTCCTTCAGCTTAGCTTTCCTACAAGAAGTTCTTGACACACAAACAAAAAAACCTCTCTAAACCAAGCTATTTATCCTGCAGACTGGAAAGACAGAGAGAGAGAGAGAAAGAGATTGTTACAGCAATTTCCATTTTTAAATGCTTGGGAGCTTTACAGATGCCGCCATAGATAAGTATCTATAACAATCAGGAGTGAACTGAATCGGGGGTTGGGGGGCAGAGCAAACGGGCTCCCCCTCCCATGGGTTCAGCAAGAACTCTAATCAGATTGCTGAGTTGAAGCGTTCTGTTACCACACTCACCCTCACAAGTTTATTTATCCTTTTCATGCAGCTCTGTACTCCTGGGGTCCTGGAGGAGCAGATGCACTAGCATACCACAAACGTCTCACTGGAGCGTATTTTTACTCAAGAGCGCAAAATCTGTATGTGTTGTGTCCTGGATTTTACTGCCTCTTCTGGGTGGCTGTGCCCAGAATGCTGCATGGAAGCCACCACTCACAGATTCCTCTGCTATATCTGCCAGGGGAATCCAGTGATTACTGCTCAAACATTCTGTCTCAGCATTAATCAGATATATCTGTGCTGCTGCCCCACACCCTTGCCACAGGTAGCACTGCACAGCTCTTTGGACTAGTTCTCCTTGCTCCTTACCACTTTTCCAGTGCTTCTCCCAAATTCTTGGCAGTCCATAGGGGAACTAGTACATTGCTGGCAGCCGTTATTTTAGGCAGATAGGCCATAAGACTGAATAAATATCAAGCCCAAGGTTTTCACCTTGGCTGCTTCCCACTTCATATTCCCTGGTCCATTTCTTCTTTTACGTGGCCATCAAATTTAATTTTGTTTTTAAATGGGGAAAATAATCACCTCCTGATTCTGAGTACACCAGGTTACCAGTGGAGCTCAAAAATCACGTTCTTTGCAGCTTCTTGGGCAGGACCCATCAGTGTGTTTCTCCTTCATTCTGGGACTGTTGCAGTGTTGTAGCAATTTCCTAAATCCTGAGAGTTTGGAGGCATTCCTGAAAAATCCTACAGCCCAAGTCTCATGTCAGGTGCACCCTGCAGAGAGCCTGAGAAGCTAAAGCAGACTACAGGACAAGTTGAGGAGGGAGGCAGTTTCAAGAGGGAAATTTGGGCAAATCTGGACAGGAAGAAGAGGAGCAACTTGGGACTACAGGCTGGGCAAGGAGGAAGAAAAGCCTAGGAGAGAAGAGCAGAAGGGGAAGAGGTACTTTTTTTGCAGGGGGCGAGAATGGCAGTGTGCACACAGGAAGAGGAGAGGGACTTAAAGAGATAAAATGAGTAAAGAGGTAAGTAAGTAAAGTTCAGAGCAATAGAAAAAAGCACTAAAATAGACAAACAGCAGGGGAGAAAGAGGAACAGAACTGAAAGAGGAAACTGACTCAGGAAAAAAAAAATATAATAAGAAGGAGAAGGAGAAGGGTAGGGTTAGTCAAAAAATAAACTGCCACTTCAAGTCAGAGCTTTAGAAAAAATACTGAAAACAAATAAAGAAATTAGAAGCAGAAATCATCCTAGTTTTAAATCGTTTTATTAATCTAGTTAATCATGTCCAGATTTGGCAATCAGGGGAGGTCCTGGATGACTGGAAAAAGGTTAATGTAGTGCCCATCTTTTAAAAAGGGAAGGAAGAAAGATCTGGGCAACTACAGGCCAGTCAGCTCACCTCAGTCCCTGGAAAAATCATGGAGCAGGTCCTCAAGGAATCAATTCTGAAGCATCTAGAGGAGAGGAAAGTGATCAGGAACAGTCAGCATGGATTCAACAAGGGCAAGTCATGTCTGACTATCCTAATTACCTTCTATCAGGAGATAACTGGGTCTGTGGATGAAGGGAAAGTAGTGGACGTGTTATTCCCTGACTTTAGCAAAGCTTTTGATACAGTCTCCCACAGTATTCTTGCCAGAAAGTTAAAGAAGTATGGGCTGGATGAATGGACTATAAGGTGGGATAAAAGGTAGCTAGATCGTTGGCTCAACAGGTAGTGATCAATGGCTCTGTGTCTAGTTGGCAGCCAGTATCAACGGAGCGCCCCAGCGTTGGTCCTGGGCCAGTTTTGTTCAATATCTTCATAATGATCTGGAGGATGGCGTGGACTGCACTCTTGGCAAGTTTGCAGATGACACTAAACTGAGAGGAGTAGTCGATACACTGGAGGGTAGGGATAGGACAAAGAGGGACCTAGACAAGTTAGAGGACTGGGCCAAAAGAAACCTGGTGAGGTTCAACAAGGACAAGTGCAGAGTCCTGCACTTAGGATGGAAGGATCCCATGCACTGCTACAGATGAGGGACTGAATGGCTAGGCAGCAGTTCTACAAAAAAGGACCTAGAGGTTACAGTGGACGAGAAGCTGGATATGAGTCAACAGTGTGCCTTTGTTGCCAAGAAAGCTAATGGCAATTTGGGCTGTATAAGTAGGGGCATTGCCAGCAGATCGAGGGACGTGATCATTTCCCTCTATGCGACATTGGTGAGGCCTCATCTGGAGTACTGTGTCTAGTTTTGGGCCCCACATTACGAAAAGGATGTGGAAAAATTGGAAAAAGAGTCCAGTGGAAGACAGCAAAAATGGTTAGGGGGCTGGAGCACACGACTTATGGGGAGAGGCTGAGGGAACTGAGATTGTTTAGTCTGCAGAAGAGAAGAATGAGGTGGGGATCTGAAAGCTGCTTTCAACTATCTGAAAGGGGGTTCCAAAGAGGATGGATCTAGATTGTTCTCAGTGGTACCAGATGACAGAACAAGGAGTAATGGTCTCAAGTTATGGGGGAGGTGGGGTTAGGTTGGATATTAGGAAAAGCTTTTTCACTGGGAGGGTGGTGAAGCACTGGAATGGGTTACGTGGGGAGGTAGTGGAATCTCTTTCCTTAGAGGTTTTTAATATCAGGCTTGACAAAGCCCTGGCTGAGATGGTTTAGTTGGGGATTGGTCCTGCTTTGATCAGGGGGTTGGACTACATGACCTCCTGAGGTCCCTTCCAACCATGATATTCTATGATTCTGTGGAGAATTAATCCCAGCAGAGCTCATGAGATGTCATTTTACACTCAGTGAAAATGTGGTGTCGCATTTCAATACGTGTCTGGATTCACCCTTAATTACACTAGTGAATCCTATAGAGCTACTCCTGTCTTACACCTGTATAAGTGGCCATGTTAGTATGGCCTGAGCTACTACTGTGATGAGTTGGAGAGGCACTTCTACACCTGTGATAATGGATCAGGTGCAGAAGAAGGCGCTGAGAAGTTTTGTGCATTGCACTGGGAGCCAGATGTTGAAGCATGAAAGCCTATGCGATTACTCTGGACTCTTTGTCCGGGTGGCATGCACCTCTTGTGTGCAGAAGCTGATATTTCCAACCTGGATATACCATCTGTCAAGGTTCCTTCCCCACTCTGAACTTTAGGGTACAAATGTGGGGACCTGCATGGACACTTCTAAGCTTAATTATTAGCTTAGATCTGATAACTCTGCCACCATCCAGAAATTTCAGTGTCTGCATCACTTCTTGTCCCCCCCACAAAACCTTCCCCTCCCTGGGCAGCCTTGAGAGGCTTCACCAGTTCCCTGATGAACACAGATCCAAACCCCTTGGATCTTAAAACAAGGAGCAATTAACCATCCCCCTTCTTTTCCCCCCACCAATCCCTGGTGAGTCCAGATCCAATTTTGAAACATGAAAGACTGATTCAGAAAAATTTGGAGAGCCTGGACTGACGTCTGGTCCCTCTTAGTCCCAAGAGCGCACAACACCCAAAACAAAGAGCACAAACAAAGACTTCCCTCCACCAAGATTTGAAAGTATCTTGTCCCCTTACTGGTCCTCTGGTCAGATGTCAGCCAGGTTTACTGAGCTTCTTAACCCTTTACAAGTAAAAACAGGCATTAACCCTTAACTATCTGTTTATGACACCATCCCAGGTTGGGATTTGGTTACAAGGTTTGCTGGTGAGGTACATGACATCTGTAGTAGTTTATCCTGGCCCTAGCAGTTATATTTCCTGTGGCAGCATTATAGTTACTGAGGAATAAAACTTGGATGTTCCCATGCCTGTAGAGATTGAGAGAAGGATAATGTCTTATCCTCAGATTAATCATCATCAATCTTCTTTGTTAAAAGGGGCTGGACTTTCAGGAATGTCCAAGCTCTCCTTGGTTGTTTTCCCCAAAAGTAGCCTATATGGGGCTGCAGGTCATGGAAATGCAGTGACTCAATGAAGCCTTAGGCTTAAGTATGGTAGGTTTCTTAAGACTTCTGACAGTTTGGATGCATAGGATTTGAGTATCAAATGGAGTACAGCAGGCCAGTAATAACCTCAACAGCCGCTGTCTTCCCCCTAACTTTCACTGATGCTAGTTCAGTTTGCCTTTATGTGTTAACTTGTTTGCTTATAATACTGTGGTTACATGGCCTAAATCTAATGCTTATGTCCTTCCTCATTTGGCCCTGTTACTTGCAGAAAATTGGTTCTAAGGAGGAGGCAATATTGTTATGTTTTCCATAGTCTGATAACTCAAAAACTGTGCAAGAAAATTAGTTCAAATTTTCTAAAATAAATTAGCCTTGAGCTAACACCAAGCAAATTAAAAACTTCATCCCGAAAGGATGAAAAACATTGAGTGACTGACAACAAGGGTTAGAGAAGCAAAAACTTGACAATAACCATTGCTATATAGCAATCACTATATTTACACAATTTGTGCTCAGAAACAATATGCCGACCCATTTTTTGCCATCTTCCATGAAGAAAAATCCAGTTAAACTCAGTTTATGAGAAATGCAGCTTTTCTTCATCCAGACATTTATTCAGTCTTGGTAGACAAGAGCCAGTCTTGCATGACAGCACTAAAACTACCCATTGTAGTTTAAATGAAAGCTAACCCACATTTTTGCTTTCCCCCTCCACTACTTTCAACGTACAAATCATAGAATGTACATATACAGTGTGCCTAGATGATCTAAATCATGGAGATTTCGTGGATTTATTTGGCTGCCACTAACTCCCTAGGCCCTGACTCTGCTCTCATTTACACCATTACAACTGAGAAGCGTCTCCTTCGAAGTATAGGTTGTCAGTAATTTCTCAACAAAACCCAAAGTTTCTCAGGACCCAGATGAAGTTTCTGGTTGAAGAAACAAGGCATCTACCCCAGAATAGCCTACTGGTTAGATTAGTCTCCTAGAAAGTAAGACTCAGTTTCAAGTACCTGAGCTACCTGATTTGGAGTAGGGACTTGAGCCCAGTGGATGGAAAATTCAGGTTATTGGCTATTCTATGGTCTCACCCTCTTCCCTCCCTGAAAAAGTTAAAAAGGTCTCCATTTTGTCCCAGTCTGGAACAAAAACAAGCATCAAACTCAAAAATGTACATGAAACAGAATTCTTATTTTCCAGCCAGCCCTACTCTGAAATCAATGGCGAAACAGTTGAAAAAAAATGGTGAAAGTGAGATCTGAATCAGGCACAGATTGTCTGTTATATGGTATGTTCTGCAGGTTTATTGAAAAGAACAGGGTTGCATTAAAAAAAAAAAAAAAAGGACATGACCATAGTTACGGTTTCCATGTGTATGTTTGTATGGCTTTGACAATTAAAGTGATTGCACATCACATTTTCTTTGTTGAAAGGTGAATAAGGTTGAGATGTATGTGGTTTACCATTTACCCTAATTGACGTAGTAACAGTTGGGCTCCATTTGAATGAATTTAAAAGTTACATAACAGTTACGAATGGATGACAAAAATGATATAGTTCAATAGTAAACGAAGTATGTCTGTCATTCCCCACAACACTCCAATTAAACATTCTCTTCTGCTGGACTATGGCCTGCTTAAGTAGAAAGGTATGTTTAATATAATTTAGGGATGTGGTTTGCAAAATCCTTTGAGTCTGAGCATTTTAATTTTTTTTGAAGTTCTACGAAGGTCTGACCACCTCTCTTCTTTGGATGCTAACTACCTAATGGCTAAAAAATTACCATCAATATCTGTGATCTTTATTTTTTCAAGAAAGGATTTCTGGTTTATTTATTCTGAAGTCTTATATTTACGTGCATGCATGCACACGCCCTGAATAACACTGTTGATAACTCCTGTAGGGAATCTCTACAAGCTACAGACACATCTTTATGGTTTATCCTCACCCTACCTATTATCTCTCATTCGCCAGTGAGCTGTTGAGGTCTGCCTCCATTGGCCAGCCTCCATCACCTGCTTGTTACATTTTCAAACAAGCATCTTTGTGCTTTTCCTACATGGCCCCTCATGCTTAGGAGAAGCTCCCTGTAAATATGAGCAACGCTACCTCATTATCTTCCTTCAAACTACGCCTCAAAACTTCCCTTTTCCATGACACCTACAAAAAAATATTTGACAACGGTTAAGTTGCTGATGTGCTGAGACCACTGCCTATCATGCTGGCCAATACTGTTTCATTGTTTCCTTGCATTCCCCAGTCTGTATCTGTTATCTCTCATCTTATACTTGGATTGTAAGATCCTTGGGGCAGGGACTATTTGGTTGCTTGGTTGGTTTTTTTGGTGTTCTGTGTTTATACAACTCCCAGCAGAGTGGGGTCCTGATCCATGACTAGGGCTCCCAGACACTATAGCAAGACAAATAATAAAATTAGACTGTTATTATTTATCTTGCTTGGTTTTACAACCCAGTTTTGATGCAGAGTTAGAAAGGTGGAGAAATGTCCTATCATGAATTCCAGGATCAGCAAAGAGAATACTGGGTCAGCAAAAGAGGACACCTGTTTTTCTATTGGGAAAGAGCTGGCAACTCTACTGAATATCAACATTCCTCAAAAGTCAAGCGAGCAACAGCACAGCAGAAATGTACAAAAACCTGTTTTACCCAAGGCCACAAAAGGAATATACGACAGGAAAGCAGCTGGAACTGAAATCAGAAACAACAGGAGCAATATGCATCACTTAGAACAGCAGCGCCAGAAATGAAATCTGAAATGCTTTTATCACATGGCAAGACCTGTCAGTCACCAGGGTTCGTACAGCTCTAAGATCAAATTCTACATTGTAAGTGTTTTAATCACAGCTTGTGTGAACACATCATTGGTTCTCTTCAGAAAAATATATTTTAACTAAACAAGCTGGCATGTTCAATCAGTTTTCTGTCTAAAGTGAAAATATCAGAATATTAATACACAAACTGTCTATCCAATGCTAACATCTGCAATAAGCTTCAACCTGCAATAGATCCATTTTCCCTTGAGATCGGCATGCATAATTTCCATTACAAATGAGAATTATCTGCTCTTATCATGGGAAGAAGAAAGCGCAATTATCTATAATGTGTTTTTAACATTCAGTTCTAGGGCACTTGTTTAATTTTTTGAGTGAATTTAGTGCTTGTGAGAAGTGCTAGATTGACAGCTCCAGAAACTAAAGTCCTCTTTGTCTACAGGGCAGGTACAGCACAAGTGAAAATGAAATCTTCCTACCAGGCTGCTTCAATTTGACCCAGGGTGACCACCTTTAGGTCTGAGAGAACAATTCGGTTGTTCTATGCACATTTAACCACTGGCCTTTCTGAGGCTGCCAACTGGTAGCAGCTAATTGTCTGACATTTATTCTAGTCAGATTCTTATACAGGTACCATGGGTATTTTATGCCTTGAGCAGTTTCCTATAAAGAAAATCAGGGATATTTTCAGAGAGGAACATATGAATCACCATACTAGATCAGACCCGAGATCTATGTAGGCCAGTACTCTGTCCCCAACAGTGATCAGTACAAAATGGTTCAGAGGAAGGTACAGGAACCCTGCAATAGACAGAAGTAGGATAAGCTTCCCTCCACCTCCACCATTGGCATCATCCTGGTCTCCAAATATTACAGATTGCTTAAGCCCTGAAGTATGAGATTTAACATCCTTTCCAAAAAATTTTGTTAGCATTCACTATTACAACTCTGGATATTCTAGACAGCCATATAAATGTCCATTTTCTTTTAGAAATTTATTAAATTCTTCACTTAAATGACTTTGTGGCAATGAGTTCCACAGGCTAATTACACATTACTTGAAAAAGTATTTCCTTTTGTCAGTTTTGAATTTGCCACCTTTCAATTTAATCAAATGTCCCTGTTGTTCTTGTGTTGTAATACAGGGAGAAGAGACATTCCTAATGTGTGTAAACATATTATCTGAAAGTTGGTTTCAATGGTCAAACACAATGGAAAACAGTAAAACTAGAACAATCTTCTTGTTTACTCTCTTGCTTTATGCTGTGTAACTGTGCACACACCGGCATAACAGCTTCAGACTCCACTGTAAATTCTCTTTCTTCCTAATTCAGTTGTAACTTATTATTTGTATCACAGTAATGACGACTAATGCAGGGGCCCCACTGTGCTAGTCCCTGCCTCAGAAAGCTTACAATCTAATAGACAAGACAGACAAAGAATAGGAGAGGCAACTGAGGCCCAGAGTGGTGAAATGACTTGCCAGGAGGGCAGGCCCCAAATTAGGAGCTAAGCTGGGAATAGAATCCAGGTTTCCTGACTCCCAGGGCCAGTGCTCTATTCAGTAGACCATACCGGGCTGCCCAGAGGAGTGGACAGGAGGGGCAATTTGCCCCAGGCCCCCATGAGAGTTTTTTGGGGCCCCTGGAGCAGGGTCCTTCACTCGCTCCGGGGCCGCTGGAAAACTCTCACGGGGCCTGGGCCCCTAGAGCTTCTTCTGCTTCCGGTCTTCGCCAGCGGAGGTCCTTCCGCTCCGGGACCAGCCGCCAAAGTGCCCCGAAGACCCGCGGCGGGGACCCCCCCGCTGCCGAATTACCACCGAAGACCCAGCTGCACTTCGGGGGTGGGTCCCGCTTCGGTGGTAATTCAGCAGCGGGGGGCTCCTGCCGCGGGTCTTCGGGGCACCTCAGCAGCGGGTCCCGGAGTGGAAGGACTCACCCTCGCCTCCGAATTACCGCCAAAGCAGGGGGCCCCTGCCGCTGAAGACCCCAGGCCCCCAGAATCCTCTGGGTGGCCCTGGACCACACTGCCTCTAATCTTGCCTTTGACATTCAACAGAAATGAAAATCTGACTGTGACTGATTGCTTTCCTGCCATGCGACAAAGAAAGAAACTAAAAGCATGAAGTTTTTTAGGTCCTAAATAGCTACTACTCCCACTCTGATTTCCAGAACTCTCACAGTGGCTGGCACATATTGGATGGTATCAGGGGACTACAGTAATATAGAAGAAACAATGGTAGTACGCATGTTAAGCCTCCAGCATGCCCAGTGTGAATTTGGTATTTCCAGATACCAGAGCAGAGTCAGTATGAGCTGAGTGCTCACACAGTTAATAATGGCCATGCATTCTCTCCTGAGCACATACTAACCACACAACATACACTAGAAATGGGTAAGCAACATTAGAACTGCGCATATGGTGAAGACTGTGCACAATGCCACAGCTAAAATAATCTACTTCTCCTGTCTCTCTGACAATTTCACCTTCTTCAAAAACCGTCAGGGGCTCCCTGTGCCTTACAGCATCAACTCTAGCTCCTCATCTTTACCTTCCAGGCCCCTTCATAATCTTACATTCTGCTCGTATTTCCTCCTATTCACTCTTTATTCTCCTCCAGTCTTCTTACCTACACTGCCCCTTAATCTTTCTCCCAGTCTCAGCTTCATGCCTTCCATTGTTACCC
This sequence comes from Chelonoidis abingdonii, assembly GCF_003597395.2. Classification (NCBI taxonomy): domain Eukaryota; kingdom Metazoa; phylum Chordata; order Testudines; family Testudinidae; genus Chelonoidis; species Chelonoidis abingdonii. Next base: position 327,190,053 of record NC_133769.1, read on the forward strand.
CATAACTCGGTAGCCTTCTTCTCCAAACTCTGTCTCCCCCTCTTTCAGGAACACTTCTCGCCTTTTCCTCCCAAATAAGTGTCTCTGCACGCTTCTCCCAGCTTCATGAACTATTCTTCTCTGTTTCTTTGCTGACAATTGTAGGATCTTTGAGGTAAGGATGATGTCTTATAGGACTTATGTACAAGTGACTATTTTAAATAATATTCTGGTCATGTGAACTAACTTCAATGTGCTTGTTAATTTTTTCACAGGATATTCTATCATGAAATGTAATAGCCAAGGCTCCATAATTCTACAGCCATAGAATTTGCTCAAAATCTTCCTGAATCTAAGCTTCCATTTACAAAATTTAAGGTTCTAGCCCTTGTGGTTGCAAAGGAAACCTTCCAAATAAATTGAGTGCAAACTCATGTAATGTTCTCTTTCTGAGGCCTTGTCTTGACTCCACAGTTGTCTCTCGAGTGTTTGCTCCTAACCTGCGTCCCATCCACACACAAACCCCCTTCACTCAAGTGTGGTGTTTCTTTGGCTGGCTCATTGGGGAGTGGGGGAGGAGTACAGGCTCAAGTGCCACTAGTAGTCCAATAAACTGGGCCCAGAAAGGACAGCTGAGTTCACCCATAATTCACTGAGAAAAAAAAATTCATAGAGCAGCTCAGCTTACTGCAGAGGAAAGTACAATGAGATGTGTCTCCAGAAATCTCAGTGCCACACTCAAGTGTGCAGCGCCAGTGTAGATAGCAGCTTGAGTGTTATTTTGCTGTGTGCTGCTGTTATTTGAGCTAGGCTAACACACTGTAAGTAACTAACCCAAGTGTCGGTAACGTGAGTTAACTCTGCAGTGAAGACATACCTGCAGACAATCCAAAACAGCAGCTCTGGACTGTTTCCATTTGTCACTATAGTGTTTTAACTTTGAAATCTAGTGATGACAATGCCCATATCAATGTTAAGTTTTTAAATGACGATAATTTTAGTGGAAATAGCCTGATGTACATATCCCACAATCGTAAATTGCCTCTCAAGCCTTTCCAGGTGAAAGAAGTCCTAAGGATGAGTTGTTACTTGGAAAAGAGGTGTGTTCTTAACTTGGGTTAGCTAACACATGGTAACTAACATGGAGTAAAACCAGGATGAAGACAAATCAGCGGGTAGTTTTCACTCAAGTTAGCAGCTCAAAGTTACCTCTTGGTAACTAACATAAGTTAAGAACATACCTTTCTGCGTAATGAAGAGAAGGTCTAAGTGTCCTCTCTCTAGCTTCCCAAATCTTCAGCTTCATTCCCACTCCTGGCATTTTAGCTATGCAGTTATGCATTTCAATTAAAAAAAAATACTGCAGCAGCTTGAAAATTAAAAATATAGATCCAGCATAAAACAAACAGAATTTAATAAATTAAATAAGGGGTGAGAGTGTAGTAATTGTATTAACCATTTTCATACATAATTCAGTAAAAACCTCAATTTTAAAATGTTATCTGCATCTGCCACAGAATCTCCACTCTGTTGTAGAATTCATGTCAAACTTGCTATGGAGTAACAACTCTGTATAGCTACTGCTTGGCACGTGATCATATCCAAGCATGCTTGAAAGTTAACTTTTACCCAATGCAACTGTTTGATTTTATATTTATCAGCCAGATATTCTGAATGTTATTGCCACACAATGTTTTGCAGAGATATCAAGAGCATGTGTAATGATGCATCCATTCAAGAGCACTATTTTGTAACTTGCAAAGCCCAGCCTTGCCAGAAGTTAGTCTGATGAACAATTGGTTAGGAGCATAGTGTAGAATACTGAAGTGGCGCAGGTAAAGAGCATTAATGCTATATCTGAGAAAGGAGGGGTCAGAATGCTTCTAATACAATATCGCAACTACAAAAACACTCTAGCACACAAATGAAGTCTTTGCTAATCCTCTCATTAAGATAACAGATATGGTGTCAGATGCAAGCAGGGACATTTTCTGTATTTGGGGAGGTTTTTGCATGTTCTTTGGCCTTTCTGAATGGAACACCATCACTGAAGCAGTTCTTTTAATAGATACAAGGTAATAAGCAATAAAAGTGTCTGTTTTTTGCCGGACCTGTGGGAAGATGACTTCTCAGCAGAGTAATAGGTCTTTTCTGACATCTAAAGATTTTTTATAAAGGAAATATTTTTCTGTTACAGATAAAAGGTTAGGTTGTCTAAGCTGTCGTGTCCTACTTTGACTGATGGCAAAATCCATATGCTTAAGCGCACTTACAAATGAAAGATTGTGTCTGATACTTGACACAAATGAAAGATAGGCTCTTCTTTCACTGGTTGTGATGCTCTGGGTATCTCTGCAGCTATTACTGGCTAAATTTTTTTTAAGTTGTTCTTTGCAGTGTTCACTGTTTGTTTCCTGGGGTGCTGTTGGCCTGGGAGCTGGAAAGGAGGAAGACAACAAAGAAGATCAGGAGCCTTGTTTTCCACTGCCTTGAACCTTGTGCAGTCATCTGCTGCTCTGCAAAGGGCTACCAGCCCAGAATAGAAGCCTTTTGCACCTTCTGTGTGCAGGCATAGGTCACTGCACAGGATTCAAAGCAGTGGCGAATCAGGCCAAGTCTTAAGCCATTTTACAGCAGCAGCAGCAGCATGCAGTTCAGGTTTTTACAAAGGTGCAAGTAATAGTGCTTGTCTGACACCCAATCTGCAAATCTGTTTAACAATAATTACAAAAAACCCAAAACATAAAAACGTTCATTATTTTTACAGTTGACCCATTTTCGTATTTAAAGACCAGTTTTTTAGAGGACTTTACTTACTTAGAGAGCAGACACTCCATGTTCTTCAACCTACTCTCAGTGCTCAAAATAGATCCCGTGTGGTCATAAACATCCCAAGAAACAATTCCCAAATACCACCAGGTGCATTCTGGAGGTACCTCAGGCCCCAGAACAAAAGTAAATTGCCTCTAAAGCCGCATCTGTGAGACCAAAAGAGGATTTACGAGTCCTGATGATGGGCAAGGAATTGATAACCTTGAAGCCATATCTAGAGGATTTAGAAGGATGCCAGCCTCAAAACACTTAGGACAGGGGAGCCAGCAAACCAGTGACACTAGGGCCTGCTGGAAGGAAACTATGATTCAGAAAAGCATGGCCAGGTTCACCCAAAAGATCAGTAAAGCTCAACAACTCTTTCTGCAAACCAGGGCTGAATTTTGGGCTAGTTACTCAATCTGAAAACAGACGATTCGTCTGGTTTCATGCTCCACTCCAACAGCTATAATAGGAAGCGCAATGAGCACAAGTGATCAGGACTTCTCTTTTCTATCAAAACCCAGAGATACACCTCCGGCAGCACAGTGTCTCCTAGCAATATGCTGAGAACTGACTTTCTGGGAAGACGATTTGCGGAATTACCCTCACCACTGTAATTTCCTGTGGAGTTTTCCCTTAAAAGTCTGACTATCAGAAGGAAACATCAATGCACATACAAATCCCACTTCACAAAGACATTATGCTTTATTATCTTTCACTTTAAATCCTCACTTTAGTCACCGCACCTTAAAGGGCATCGTAGCACTCAATGGACTTCCATAAAGGGCCTCTCACTGACTCCTGTGTAACTCAGGTGTAGTTCCACTGAAGTCAGTGGAGCTGCTCCAGAGTAAGAAGTGTGTGTGAGAGGAGAATCAGGCCCTCAGTAATTTTATTTGTATTTCCTCACCACTGTTTTTAAGTGGTGTCCTTAATTGACATCAGGGTTGCAAGCTTTTACAAACTGATAGGTTCACAAAATACAAGAGAGGAAAAGCTGCAAGAGAATAACTGCTATCAGCAGCCATTCAAGTCTCAAAGACTGTTCTCCAGGTAGAAAACAGCAGCTTTTCCATCTTTCGTTGTTAGCAATTTTCTGCAGATAGAAATATCAAGATTAATATTGGACTGTTACCCACAAACCCCTAATTTATTGCAGCAAGACTACTTTTCACTGGCATCTTTTCTGCATTGGGATTGTTTTACTTATTTATTATTTGCCTTGTATTCGTGTCCCGAATTGCCAGTCAGGATCAGGACTCATTATGCTCATTATGCACAAATATGTGCAGATATAGTCCCAGTCCGAAAGAGCTTACAGTGCAGTTTAAGACAAGAGGGGTAACAAACATCACTGAGAGCAGAGGGTGTCTGAGTGGTATACAAGGACAGATACATAAGAATGGGCAAAGCGGCCCAGAACCTTAACAGTGAAGATAACTTGAACTTGATATGGTCACAAAGAAAAGCCACTGGAAGGATTCAAAGAAGAAGGTGACGGGGAGAAAGCACCAGACCAGCTGTGTTTGAAATGGACTGAAGTGGGTGATGTGGTGTCCAGAAAGTACTCAAAACAGGAGGTAATGAGCGCCTAGCTGAGAGAGTATTAGCTATGCTGACAGGCAGTCTGGATCTTAGAGATGCTACGGAGGAAGCAACGCCAAGTTTGGGATGCATGGAGCAAAAGAGGGAAGAGGGAGATGGGAAAGATGGTGATGCCATCAACAGTGACAGAGAAAGGTGAGGGGAAGGAAAGTTCCACGTTCGCCACGTTTGTTTCACCATCAGTTTAAAACTTTAAGGTGATGTCAGAGAGATAGGCCAAGATGTAGGCCTGGATGGTGGGAGTCAGATCAGCAGTGGAAAGGCGGATTTGTGAATTGCTGACAAAGTTGGTAATTGAAGCTGTGAGAAATAAAAAAAATAAATCTAGAGAGAGCGCAGAGCAAGGAAGATCTCCCTGAAGATAAGAAACAGAAGGAGGATCACCATCCACTGAAGGATCAATCAGAATGGTAGGAGGATAACTAGGAGAGGATGGATTCATGAAAGCCAAAGGACTACGATATCAAAAAGGCTGGTATGATTTAGAACTTGCTGGGAATTTTTTGATTAAATATTTTTGATGGAAAGTGCAATTTCTACTACATGGAATTTTGTGTGGGGAAATTCTGATTTTACTGAAATTTTTCATTAGGAAAAGCAAAGCAAAAATTTCATTCTGAGTAAGTTTGATACCGATCAAAATATTTCCTTTGTTGAACTGAAGCAAATCTTTGTTACAAGTCAACATTAAACTGCCTCTACTTATGCTTCTGCAGTGGTTTATGGGAGCTATAGTTTGGGTTTTTCATTCCCCCAATTGCTTCTCTGGGGCAGGGTCCTGGCCTGGACTACATCTTTCATGATGCACTGCAGCCTCCCCTTTAACCAAACAATGTGGTACATCATGGGAGATGTAGTCCAGCCAAGAAACCTTGCCCATAGGCAGATGCAACTGAAAGCTGAATGCTCTCAAGACATTTCAATTTCATTCAGCACATCAAAACACAACATTTCAGTTCAGGATTGTCAATTTGTTCCAATCAAAAATGTCAAAACAAAAGTCTGGCATTTCCAAATAGACTTTTTTTGGAAATTTTCATTCTGTAAACATGTTGATAGTTTTGACTTTTTGCACCACTTCAGTATGAAAACAAATAGTAAAGCATCGGAATTTCCTGTGGATGGAAATTCAGATTTTTCCTCAGCTCTAGAAAAGGCAGAAAAGTGAAGGAGGATGAGGTGGTGTCCTGAGATCTCACCATGAAGTGGTCATTAGGGATCTTGGTGAGAATAAGTTCAGTGGAGTAGAGATGGCAGAAGTCAGACCAGAGGGGATCCAGGATGGAGTTGGAGGAGAACCTGAAACGGCAGTTGTAGGCAGAACACTTGAGAACAGAGATGAAGGAAAGACAGGATATGGGGTTAAAAGAATGGGTTGTTTTAGGAAGGGAATGTCCAGATAATATTTTTATTGTGAGAGGGAGGAACTAGAATCTATATAAAAATATAAAGCAAAAATACTCTACGTACAAGAACTCTGTTTGGATATTTGGACTACCCACTCTCCATCCCCAACTCCCTCAGAAGACTACAATATAGAAAAATGTCCCACTAGCTCTGTACGTTACCACTTGCAGTATTAGCAGAGCAATCCCTTTCATATCCTTCAAAGTTTCATCTTATTCACTGAACATTATCAGTGATCCCCCGAGTTCTAATTTATATCCTATTACAGTAGTACAGGGGAATTAAATTAACAGATGTCAAGCCAATTGCCCAAGAAGTTTTACCAAAGTAGTCTTTGAAATTTCGTGTGAGTGGAACATGTATGCAAAGGGGAAAAAAATAGCGATATTAAGATTTTTTTTAAAAGCTGTAGCAGGTTCACGAATTCATGTATTCCACTCTAGTTTGGCAGTAGCTTAGGTCCCTAAACACAAAGTATTTGTATTCTTTGTGAGTAAAAAATGGTAAAAATATACATTTTAAAGCAAGCTATGCACCTAAATTCAAATTTCCCCCTGTTCATAAAATCTTAAACATAGATGAAAAATATCCCTCAACTTCCAGCTGTTTCTCATGAGAGCACAGGTCTCAAAAAGAAAGGATCTCAGTTTACCTCTGATCTTATCTCATTCAAAATGGAAACATTTTGATTTTTTATTTTTTAATGCCAACAGGCACTCTTGCTCCAAGCAGAAACGGCATTTTAAATTCACATCTGAGTTTTGCTTTTTATCATACACTTTATATTGATATTTACAGGAACAGATTCCTGAGCAATATGAAAGACCACTAGTGAAGTAGGAATGCTACTGTAACTTAAAAGACTGGAGGATAAACTAGAAGTTCCCTACATTTGTTTTTGAAAACATCATATGCTCACAGAGAACTCCCACTTTATTCCTTGAATTATTAAATGCACTTAACTGAGAACAATAATGCAATAAATGCATCCCTTGGAAAAGAAAGTGAAATATTGAGGATGATGGGAGCTTCACTGATGCAATGGCCAGTGAGCTGGCTCATAGGCTTACATGAGTGGGGAAACTGAGGCAGAAACTGGGTCTGATGCCAGGTATGGGGTGACCTTTTTCACAACATACTTGAGTTGCACTTTGTGTTTTGGATTCAAATGAATTTTCAAAGCAAATCTGATATTGAATTGTTTTAATTTCTTTGTGTGTCAAAATCACACAAAACTGTGGGTGCAGCCACAGTGTGTGTGGGAGAAATTGGTGGACTTTAACCACGTTATCTGACACTCGCATGGCTTCAGTGCAATACCCCACAGCTAAGAATCCACTGTTCCCCAAACTAGTTCACTGAGAGAGCCTAAGTGACTTTTTCCTCATCCAAGCTGCATTCCCTGCCACTGTACAGATCAGAAGGAAAGGCACCACATATCACAAGACTCCAGTCACACTGCTTTATATTATGGAGTTCAGGCTTATTTTGAAGACTAATACAGAGTATAAGTAAGAGATATAACAGGCCAGGACAAACTAAATAGAAAGGACAAGACAACAGAAGTGAGCCACTAAAGAAGATTTATTTATTATAAAATTACAATTTACACTAGAAGTCAGGAAATCCCATTGAGAAGCATTTATGATAATAAATGCTTCAGTGGCTGCCACTATTAACATCATTATAAGAGTTAATTATCTGTATATATCATATTCACTGAAGGTTTTGCTATCTCTCAAACATGGGCTCCATCCATGAAGTTGAGGTCCAGATCCAAAATTCCTCAACTGCTGAGCAGCTACCCTCTGAGTGTACGTCTACTAGCAACTAGACACCCGTGACTGGCCTGGCCTCCTTGCCGGCTCAGGCTCAGGCTATGAGGTTGTTTCATTGCTGTGTAGGCTTCCAAGCTTGGGATGGAGCCCAGACTCTAGGACCCTGCCAGGTGGAAGAGTCCCAGAGCTTGGGCTCCAGCCTGAGTCCAGAAGTCTACACAGCAATGAAACAGCCCCACGGGCCCAAGTGAGCTGGCACAAGCTAGCTGCAGGTTTTTCTTTGCTGTGAAGACATATCCAGTGTGTCAATAGCTACCATCATTAATGCAATTTCAGCAACATCCTTCTTCTCCAAAAGGAAGTGTAAGTTACCCTCCTCCCCCCTTTCAAGAGAGCCACTCTCCTGGATGACCTGCAGAATAGTTTTGTCAGAAGCTCCAGAAGAGGCCACCAGTATTTCTCTGACATTCAGAGGAAAGGTTGTTGCAGCTTTTCTTGATATGAGCAGATGCAGCCTTTGAACTACCCTTTTGATCTTTGCTTCACTGGAGCACGGTAAGCTATTGATAGTTACAAAGTTAGTTTCCTGAGCAATATGAAGAATAGAAGAATGGTCTGATTTAGTATGGCCAATGGTCCATCCAGTCCAGTATCTTGTCTTCCAACAGTGGCTGGAGCCAGTTACTTCAGAAGGAATCAGAGAAGAAGATGGAGAGAAACTGACAAGCGTGTGAGGAGCTTCAGGGAAGGAAAAGGCTGCCTTGACTGAAAACATGGCCACAGACTATACCTAAATGCCAGGGGTGGGGGTGGGGGCAAAATAAAAGGAAAAATTTTACGTATTTAGGCCTAGTAGAATTTGAATTTTATAATTTCAGAAGATGATATCAATGTTCATTTAAACATTTTTTCAATTTTTAATTAACGTACATTTTCACAGTTGAGCAAAATTATGGGTTTTAAGCGTTTTGTTTTTATCAATTTAAAATGTTGACAGGTGCAGGAAATTATGGACAAGAGGGGGGTTATTCACAGACATTGATTTCAAAAAGTTCAAGTTTTAGAGTAGCTAAAACAAATTCTCAACATCACATCAAAATATACAAAGTAAATATTTTGAAATCAAACTCACTCAAGGAGCATTTTTCTTACTTTGCCTAACTGTAATCTTCTATTTTTTTTAATGGAAATGTTTTTTCAGTTTGTGTATGTACAGTGAAATCAATGCTTACCGACATTTACTGATAATCTAATCCTTGCAAGCATATATATACACACACACACACACATATACATACACACACACACACACAAATTAGACAGATTTCAATAATCAAACCATCTAAATATATAACTGGAGTCTACTTTCCTGTATTGATTTCATTTTACAAAGCAAATAAAAGAAATGATGTGTTTTGTTTTAGCTAAGACACAAATCACGCTATAATCAAATGCTTCCTGACATCTCATTTGTCTATTTTACCATAAAATTGACTTTTGCATCATTAATTATGAAAAATAAACCTAAAATGCTTTTATGCAGCTTTACATCGCAGCCAAGGTCAAACTTCATTTTGCAATCCAGAAAGATGCTACCAATAAATTAACATGTCCAAAGATCTTTTGCAAGTAACTTTGAATTGGGGGGCTTTTCTAGGAGTTTATGAAGCTATGTCTTCTATTATGTCATTGCAAGCTCATGTATCTTGTCACATCCAATCTACACTCCCATTTTATATCGCAGTAACGTATAAAAGCTTGTGAGGGGATCAGCTCACTGCCAGCACCAACTCATGGTTGGATGTGGCTTGGCAGTTCTCTTTCTCTGCTAGGGTCTGTTACCACTGGTTGCTCCGCCTCTGCAGTGGCCTGCCTCTTCCTGTGACTTGGCCCTCTTGCCAGGTCCATAGGTGCAGGAACTAAGGGTGTGGGGGGTGCTGTAGCATCCCCAGGTTTTGCACAGGGCCCCAGCTGCTGGCCCCAGCTACTCGCCCCTTTACCCTTATCCGAGTCCCCCCTCCTGGAGACATAGCCCTGCTCCCAGCCCCAACTCTGGAGGTGGGCATGGACAGGGGTAAGGGGGCTGGCTTTCAGCACCCCCACTATTAAAAAAAGTGTTCCAGTGCTACTGACCAGGTCATTTAAAAATCTCTCCCCCTCTGGGGTAGTTTGTAAACAACAAGCAAGGGGAGGTAACCCAGTACACCAAGTTAGTAAGATAGCAAGGAATGATTCCCTTCCAGGGTGATTCAGGATCAGGCCCTCCCTTTCCTCAGGCAGTGGTTGTCAAGAAAGCTCCTGCCTTTCCTTGGCCCTTTCCTTAGAAGCCAAGGGTTGGAGACCAGTTCCCTTTCTTGGTCTCCCCTCCAGTGAGCTGTTTTGCTCCCTTTTCTACTCCTGGGGGAATTCTGTGCACAATATTTTAAAATTCTGCGCACAATTCTGAATATTTAATTTGTCAAAATCATACAATATAATCATGCCAGTTTCAATTATATTAGTAATTTATTTCAAAATATCTGTCAGTAAGTATGTCTAACAATACAGACAACAAAAAAACGACTCAGGATTTTTTTTTGTAACAAATAGATTCCTTACAAGGCATATTAATACAGATCACTGAGTAATCATTCGTTTAAACTACAATACAGAATCATATTTCCTGCATCCCTCAGAAGCAGTGCAAAGGCTTGGAGGAGTCAGGGGTAACCGAGGAGTTGAGGGAGAGGGAAGTAATGGCTGGGAAGTAACCTGGGAGTGAACCCAGAGGGTTGTTCGGTGCAGGGGGGAGAAGTATGGAACAGGAGTTTGGGTGCGGGGGGAGGAGAGTTTGTTAGGAAGTTGGGGAGCCTCACCCATGCAGACTCTGGCTGACCCCTAGCCTCTCCCATTCAGTCAGGCTCTTCAGCCCCGGTGCCCCTGCACCCCCACTCAGCATCCCCTCCCCATGTGTCCATGCACCCTATTCAGCCACCCCTCCTTCCCCCAACTCCATGTGTCCTTGCATTATCACTCAACCCCCCTCCACCCATGTCCCCTGTATCCATGTGTTTCTGCACCCCACTCTCATTCATCCTCACCCCAGTCTGTTCCCCCACCCCCATTTGCGACACACATGCCAACAGCTTCATGTGCCCCACGCTGTCCTGCTCTCTGTTCTGGCACCATACAAGGCATAATTGCAGTGCCTCTCTGGCAGAATGTATTTTCTGTGGAGCAAAAAAATCTAAAGAGAACATTAATTCTGCGTGTGCACAGTGGAGCAGAATTCCCCCAGGAATACTTTTAACTCCTTCTCCAGCCTGTGCATGCCTCGCAGGTGTGATGGGGCAAAGTTGACTGAGCCCAGAGCACCTCCTTAATCCCTTGGTGTCCAGTGTGGGGTTTGTATACCCCATCATAGAGCTCTAGTCAAGAATCAGGACAGTATTGTGCTAGGTGCTATACAAATAGAGAACAAAGATAGTCCTCCACCCAAAGAGTTTACAAATCTGCTACCGCTCTGTAGAGGCCAAAATCTATCTATTCTGCTATACCCTAGAAACAGCACAATCATTCACCCTGTGCATGTAAAACAGGGAAGATGGCTATCCCTATCCTGATCCCTCCAAACTGCCACAGAAGGCCACTCTGCAATTCTTCTGCACAAAGAGATGAGAGGCACTCAGATACAATGGTGATGAGTATGGTATAAAACCCTTGATAGTGTGATTGTGGCTCAGGCATTCACATGTGGCCACCCAGACCAAATCCATTTTCTTTATTCACAGCTCCCTACAATCACTTACCATGACTAAACTACGCCAGCGGACATTGCACCAGTAGCAGTCAAGATTCAGGTGAAAGAGAGAAAGGGGTATAGCATATTGACAAGTCACCTCAGACATGCCTTAACTTGTTTCAAAGAGTGTGGGAAGTTACCTCTGATGATCTGGGCCCTAGAAATTATTTAGGTGCTTAACTCTCATTCATTTCAATGGGAAACATGCACCTAAATATCTTTGAGGATCTAAGCCTAGGTGACTGCTGCTTTGGGCTCTTTGGGTATTTTTTATTAGTAATTTGGATTACTGGTAGAAGGATCTTCTCCAATTGTTTTAAGTCTCTTTTGCACAACCTATTGCTGGAAAGAGATATCATCTTTTGACCCTGGCTATTGTCCTTTCTGTCTCAAGGACCAGCTGCCGTAGAAAGTTATCTCCAAAGCCAACACACAGAGACCTCCACTTCATTAAATGTGCATTGTCTGTTCTCAACTACAGCCATATGGCAGCACAGTAATGACCTCAGGCTTGCAAAAGGCCATATGGACTCAGAAGTCTGCAGAATCAAGCTCTCAATGACTAGCAACAGCATTCCAATGTCAAAACGCATAAAACTCAACTGTATACTATGGAGCTAACTATGACATTTTCACCAACATGGTCGGGACAGTTTGAATAACTTTCTTTGTTTTTAAAAAGGTCAAGCTAAATCTATTTCATTAGAAATTTGTTAACTACGATGACTGGTATCACTTTGAAGTAGGAAGGTAACTGTATGGATATAAATATACTTACACTTCAGGAAAGCATTTGACTAAGTACTGGTCTACCCTGGGAACTTAAATCAGCATAGCTATGTCTCTCAGGAAAAATCCACTTCTCAGAGATATAGCAATGCCAAGCTAACCCCTGTATTGACAGTGTTAGGTTGATGGAAGAATTCCAATCCAGCAATGGCCTCTCAGTGAAGTGGATTACCTATGCTGATGGGAGAACCCCTACCTTCGGCATAGATAGTGCCTGCACTGAAACACTATAGCTGTAGCACTGTGGCTTTTAAGTGTAGGCATGCCCTTAGTTTCATGTGACATTCTGATTAAAAAACTGCCCTATGCCAAATCATATATTAAATGGATTGAAAACTGGGTTAGTTGATAGACTGCAAAAAGTCATTGTAAATGGGTAATCAACACCCAACCATTTACTTCTAACAGTAAACGGCTCTTTAATCTAGCAGAAAAAAAGGAACAGTGTGATGCAGTGGTTGGAAGCTGAAGACAGAAAAATTCACACTAGAAATAAGGAGCAATTTTCATTCTTTTTTTTTTTTTTAAACAACTGGAACAACTAACCTAGGGACATGGTTGACTCTCCATATTTGCAGTCTTGATTTAAAGATTGGATATCTTTCTAAAAAAATATGCTATGGCTCAAACAGAAGTGATGGGCTTGATGCAGGAATTATTGAGTGAGTTCCTTTGGCCTGCATTATGCAGGAGGTCAGACTGGATGATAATGTTCCCTTTTAGCCTTAAAACCTATGAATCCAGGATATAAAGACCCAGATATTATTAATTCCTTTGTTTTTTAATGCAATAAATTTAATCGTGATTAATCCATCTGACATAACGATGGTGCTGTAAATACTTCAATAGGATTTCCACTGTAATCCAGCATTAATTAACAGGATGACTCTGTAAAGTGTTATCAGATTGTTTACTGGAGTATCTGCTTTTAATTGCAACAGTATCAAAAAGCCATTCATCTTTGACTCATTCTACCAGCTAAATTATACAAAGATACAGGAACAGTGTTAAACATTTGATCCAAATCCTTGTATGCAAGCACCATGACGACCTATTACACCTCTACCCCGATACAATGCTGTCCTTGGGAGACAAAAAAATCTTTCCGTGTTAGAGGTGAAACCGAGTTATATTGAACTTGCTTTGATCCACCAGAGTGCGCAGCCATCCCCCTACCCCCCAAATGCTGCTTCACCACGTCATATCCAGATTCGTGTTATATCAGGTTGCGTTATATCAGGGGTAGAGGTGTACTTAAAAAAAATAAAAATACTGTTCTAATCCCATCATATTTCTTTGGTGATGTTTCAAGTTTCTTCCTATTATTTGCAGTTGTGTATTGTAATAAAATTCGATTGTTAAAACAAGATCATATTTCTTTAAACCATTGACAAGAAAAAAAAATCCTGGTTTTGATACACAGACTTCTTGAATTATGCTGTTGTCCAAATAGGACTCTCAGGATCTGGGAAATACAAAGGAACTCATTACCCTGCCACACAATTCTCTAAGATCAACACAGAAAAATAAGTGCCACTTTATTCCTTCATATATGCACTTTGGTCCTGCTCTCTTTGAAACAATGCATTTTAGAAGACCGATAACTCAGTCTCCTAAATGAAATGTCCACTTTTCTAGATTTTGAGAAAGCATTCATGTTCTGAGGCACTCCCTGATATCTGTTCCTCTATTTGCCCTCTATTAATTTTGCAAATTTTCTTCTTAAAAAAAAATCACTGAAGTACCCAAAGGGTTTTCACAAGCTGACTATTCCTGAAAATCCCATTACATGTAGCAAATTCATTTAAAAGATTCCTCAGACTTTCAGCAGGTACTCTTTGGTCAAAGAATCATCCTCGTGGTTTAATCATTCTGAGAGGAACCAAACTTCAGATTCAGCTTTTCAAATGCCATACTTTAAATACCACCACCAGCTTCATTCATAAAAATGGAACCAAATGCATTAAATTAATGAAACCATTTGATGCCTGTTAACAATGAAACTTAGAGGACTTTATTAATGAGAGGGAACATCTTAATTATGGCATTTAGAAGGAGACAACTGGAGAAACTAATCCCTCGGCTGTTTATATTTTTTTGTCTCCTTTAAGCATGGTTATAAAAAAATTAAAAACAAAAAGTTAATTGTGCAGTTCTATCTACCGTGGTACTGCTATGGACCTCATCATATTCAGCCAAACATTGAAGACTACTGAAGCAAACTGGGAAAGACAAGAACATTTATACAAAAGGCAGTATATTTTACCTGCACTTTTTTCTGTTTTCCCCTCTCTAATGCAGTTACGTGCATCTTCCCTTTGGCTCTGTAGCAAAGTTATAATCATGGGCCAAATTCCAGGTCCAAACCATGGCAAGCTCCCATTCGCACGCAGTATCAGGCCATTTTCTCAGATATACACATGCAAGTCTAATTGAAGACCTTCTCTTCACACTAAAGTTAGAATCATAGAATATCAGGGTTGGAAGGGACCTCAGGAGGTCATCTAGTCCAACCCCCTGCTCAAAGCAGGACCAATCCCCAACTAAATCATCCCAGTCAGGGCTTTGTCAAGCCTGACCTTAAAAACCTCTAAGGAAGGTGATTCCATCTCCTCCCTCGGTAATCCATTCTAGTGGCTTCACCACCCTCCTAGTGAAAAAGTTTTTCCTAATATCCACCTTCCTCCTCCACTGCAACTTGAGACCATTACTCCTTGTTCTGTCATCTGGTACCACTGAGAACAGTCTAGATCCATCCTCTTTGGAACCTCCTTTCACATAATTGAAAGCAGCTGTCAAATCACCCCTCATTCTTCTCTTCTGCAAACTAAACAATCCCAGTTCCCTCAGCCTCTCCTCATAAGTCGTGTGCTCCAACCACCTAATCATTTTTGTTGCCCTCTGCTGGACTCTTTCCAATTTTTCCACATCCCTCTTGTAGTGTGGGGCCCAAAACTGGACACAGTACTCCAGATGAGGCCTCACCAGTGTCGAATAGAGGGGAATGATCATGTCCCTCAATCTGCTGCCAACGTCCCTACTTATATAGCCCAAAACGCCTTTAGCCTTCTTGGCAACAAGGGCACACTGTCAATTCAGATCCAGCTTCTCATCCACTGTAACTCCTAAGTCTTTTTTTTGCAGAACTGCTGCCTAGCCACTTGGTCCCTAGTCTGTAGCAGGATGGAAGAATCCCATGCACTAAGTGCAGGACTTTGCACTTGTCCTTGTTGAACCTCAGATTTCTTTTGGCTGTGAGACTCTCCTGGTGAGGAAACTGGGAAAGAATCTGCTCAATCAGGGAATAGACAGAGAACTTCAACCCTGAAGTAAGGGTGAAGAGGAAGAGACTACATGGGAAGTGACCCAGGCAATAGCAGCAGCAACTGAGTTAAAGGAAGCAGCACGTGGCTGCTATTTGTAGGGTCCCTGGGTTGGGACTCAAAGTAGTGGGTGGGCCTGGCCCCTACCCCCAGCCACTGACAGGGTGGCCAAAGCCCGAAGAAGGGGACAAGTTTCATTTAGAATCCCAAGCATAAGGCTGGCATTTAAAGGGCTCAGGGATGGCGCTGTAGACCCTGGAGAGGCGCAATCATTTGTTGAATGAACTCTGTTACCCTCAGAAGGAGCCTGAATGTGAGATGTGACCTGCTGGAGGGCTGAGCCAGTGAGAACTGTAGAGGACAAAAAAAATTCTCCATGGAGAAAGCCTGGGGGCACTGCTCTATAACAGGGCAGGGGTATAGAATATCAGGGTTGGAAGCAACCTCAGGAGGTCATTTAGTCCAACCCCCTGCTCAAAGCAGGACCAATCCCCAGACAGATTTTTGCCCCAGATCCCTACATATCCCCCTCAAGGGCTGAACTCACAATCGTGGGTTTAGCAGGCCAATCCTCAAACCACTGAGCTTAGAGCTAGCCCAGCTGGGGCTGACAACTGAGCCCAAAGACAGCTGCAGACATAACCAAGGGCACAGGCCCTGTTGGACCTTTTACCCTGGAAAGAGTTCCTTCATAGGTTTAGAATGTGTGTGACCTAGCTGGAGGGCTGAGCCACTGAAGACCCACTTGATGAGTTAACAGCCAACAGGGGGCACCAGGAGCAAAGAGAACGCGCACCGGTTCACTCTTCCCCAGCAGAAAACACTCACGAGAGGTGAATGCACTGTGTTACAAGAATCAAACTAGAAGAGAAACTATGTAGTGAAGGAGCAAAGCTTGGTTTGGACATAAATATAGTATTCACTATCAATATAGTATAACTGCCAAACACAGTAAGAAATATTGTGAATGTTTATTTCTGTTTATGCTTGACAGTTTCCCCTGATATAAAAGTCTCACTTTTAATTATGCTTTCAAGTCACCTCTTTCAACTACTGTACTGTTTACAAGAATTGTTGAAAAGTTCCCCATTCTTCCCTACCATGAATAGCAGATTTGGTACAAAAATGAAAGATACTGTTCAAAAAATGTTTTTAGATTCAAATGTAATTATAGAATCAATCAACACAGAAAACAAAAACTCACCCAGAATGCTGGAAAACAAGTTTTACTGCCATTGGTGACAATCTGCCCTAGAAGGCAATCCAACGCTGGAAACCTTTTTAAAAAGGAGAAAAGGGGCTTTAGAATCAAACAAATAGGTTGTCAAGAGTACACACATGCTGCTTCCTATTTTGTTTTGTAAACATCTTGCTTAAGATTAAATCTGTCAAAACAACATTTACTTCTGATTGTGCTTATTTCTTAGTTTCCTGCAATTAGTTCACAGACAATTTGGTTCGTGTTTAAAACAAAACAAAACACACCTCACCACACATACTGGGAGGTACAGCCCTTGTGAACCAAGAACCTCAAATGTTCACACTGTTCTTCTGTCAACCCTGCTTACAACAATCTTCACAGTCAATTAATAAACTAGCTATGTCTTTGGGTACTATCACTTAGGAGTACATCAACTGAACTGGGGGGGAAGATTAGTACCAAAGTTGACAGATTTCTGAAGAGGAGCTCTGTGCAAGCTTGTCTCTTTCACAAAGATGTTGGTCCAATAAAGGATATTTCCTCACCCAACTTGTCTCTCAGGTTTCTTTGGGGAATATTTTATTTCAGGGGTGCAGAGTTGTTTCGATTTGGGTGATTTTTCAAGTGTCAGGCTAACACTTGTCCCTTTGTCACATTTTGTTGGGGGGGGGGGCACTCACTCATGGCAAGGGCTTCTGGTGACTAAATACAAAGCACAAGAATGGCCATAGTGGGTCAGATGAATGGTCCACGTAGTCCAGTATCCTGTTTTCAGATAGTGATTGGTGCTTCAGAGGCACAGAACAGGACTTAGCATCTGCAGAGCTTGCACCAGGACCATGCTTCAGACTCTCTCTTTCTACTATACCACTCAGGAGCTCAGTACTAGAGGAGACTCCATAGGCCCCAGCAGAGAAATTGGAGAACGTAGGCAGGGAGGAGTAAATGCAATTAGGGAAGGCAGAGTAGACAAGGCCAGCTAGGGAAGTAAGCAGAAGGAAAAGAATTCAAGAAGAAAGGAGAAGAGAGCAGTAAAGAAACGGGGTAATAATAACTGGGGCAGGAAGAGGAGGAACTGGGAAGGGAAAGCAGATAGAAAAGGGGCAGAAAACAGTGGGGGGGGGAAACATTTTAAAGCCCTTTCAAGTGAATGCTGGATTTTAGGGAGAAGACAGGTGAAGTGTGGAAGAGCAAGAAAGAAAATTGTACCAAAAACAAAACAGAGCATTTAAAGGAAGCAAGGGAGATATTCAGAGATGAAAAGAAAAGCAAGAAGTAAAGTAGGAGTTGGACAATGGAGAGGCCTACACAGACAAGAGTCCAAAACTTCACACAGGACACTGGGGAAGAGAATCGTGAAAGAAAATCTCAGTGTGTCCTGGGGTTTGGATGTGGGAGAGGGAAAGGGGACAGCAGCAAAAGCTTGGAGGTGTCACCCTACCCCGCTACTGGGCTGATTCAGAGGGGATGAGGGACTTTCATAGGTCCCTCCAATGGGCTGCTTGAGGCTGGAGACCCATTCCATGTAAAAGGTTCTGGAAAACTGCACACCAGGTAGCCTTGGCTGGATCATTACATAAAACTAATAAATTAGGGTTCATATCACTCCATCAGCTGCTGTCTTCCCTCTTTTTCAAAAAAGTTTTTCTCCTTGTTATCTGGTAGTGACATAAAGAGAAGCAGTCCCCTCCAAGACGAACTCTCAGTCACTATCCATTCTCTACTGACTTGCCATTTTATAGGAACTTTTTCCTAGCATGCCTTCATGGGGGAAATGGACTGGCCCTTCACATTTGGCAAAAACATACATGCTGCACCTTTAAAGCAGCAACTTTGAGACTGGTGGTTGCACAGGTGCCGATTTTTGGTTTTGCCGGTGGGTGCTCCTGCACGCAGTGGGTGAGGCCTTGGGAGGAAGAGGCCGAGAGGCAGTGCGGCCTTGTGGCAGAGTGCATGGGTGGAGTCTCAGGGGGAAGACGCCAAGTGGGGGTACGCCGTCAGAGTGCAGCGGGGGCGGGGAGGTGGCTGGTCTGGGCACTAGACCTCACAAAAGATTAATCTGGCCTGGTGTGTGCGCTAAGCACCCCCTATTTTTCTTCCAGTGGGTGCTTGAGCCCAATAGCACCCATGGAGTTGGCCCCTATGGGTGGCTAGATGTCTCTCCTCCTTCTGATAAGTAATTTCAACCCATGTTATGTATTTTTCCTCCTATTTCAGTATATGCCCTGTTGTTGTAGGACTGATTGAAATTATATTTTTCTAGCCTGTTGAAGTTATGCATTTAGTTACACACAAACATTGTGACAAGGAGAGCTAAAATGGCTCCTGGCCCAGCAGCCTCAAAGGAAAGATTATTTTTCCCTTCTTTCCTCCCATTTGTTTTCTAAATTCAGAATACATCAACCGGACAGCAAAGCAGGTGCTGTCTCAGAATTTACCATTTCTCTTCCCTTCATGTGGTATTAAAATATTTATTTCTGCATGTACCTGAGTTGTGATGTGTGTTTGAATCAGGAATTAAAAATAGAGGACACTTATAAAAATGGAGGTCACTTATAAAAATGAGCCCCTCCAATGGGAAAGGTTACATTCCAGGCACAGCTAGTGCCCCATAGCTATAGTTTTGGCTCTGAGAGCAAACAATTTGGATTAGTGTCTGAGGATTTGAGATTTTAACTGTACATATGTTAGCACTATGACATTTATCTTTTTTGTATGTATCGTCTTATTCACTCATTTCTCCCCTGTAGTCACCTTTTGTAGTAAAATCCACCCAAGCACTATAAATAAAAATCCTGTCCAGGGCTGGCTCCAGTGTTTTTGCCACCCAAGTGGGGGGGAGGAGAGGGGGAAAATAAATAAATAAAACATTCTGCTATTGGCGGCACTTCAGCAGTAGCTCTAACCACCGCCGCTTCATTCTTTGGCAGCAATTTGATGGCAAGTCCTTCCCTCTGAAAGGGACTGAGGGACCCACCACCGAATTGCCGCACGTGCCACCCCAAGCACCTGCTTGCTGCGCTGGTGCCTGGAGCCAGCCCTGATCCTGTCCCCACTAAAGTTAGGGGGAAAACTTCCAATAATTTCAGTAAGGCCTGGATTTCGCCTTCTGTGTGTTAACTCAAGAGTCCAGATATGGACTATTATTTTCCACCTTCCATTCCCCATCACAAAGGTACTGTGGAAAGTATTTTTTTTTTTCCCCAAACAACTACATTAAGTTGTATCTTCTGCCTCATTCACCAATCTATCCATTTCTACACTGATTTAATTAGGTGGGTCTCTTTATACACAGTTACATCCATCCCTCCCTCAAAACCACCCCAATGGGGATTTTTTTTTAATAGTTCTTAAAATAAAACAAAAACAAAACCAAAAAGACTTTATTTTAAAAGCAAAATTAGGGATATACTCCTTTCAGCTAACAGATTTATACTCAAAGTTTACACTTTAAACTGAGTTGATTGTCCAGAAATCCATGTAGTGGCAGATTAGTTATTATGCAGGAGTAGATCCAAACACAGTGTGGATGGAAAAGGGCAGACACTAAAGTCAACACACTTCTTCCCACCCCCTCCTGCCCGAGCCCACTTCTCCTGTGCTTACATCCATGATATAGACTCTGGCAGTCTTTCCTTTCTAGCATTTTGGCTTCATTTTACAAGGGCTTATTAAACAGTATTATTTAGCTTCATCAGCCATTATATGGCTGTTATATTAATTAAGGGAAACATCCTAAGATCCAAATATCAAATTATCCCATTCACTGTCTCCTTTCTGTTCTTTTGGACTCTGTGCAGAATCCACTGAGGAGGAAGACAACTACCTGCATGGTACGATCCCCCTCCACCTGAGCTCAGAGTCAGACTCACACTCAAATTTGTCACTAGAGCTTGGGAGCAGCAACCCTTTGCATTGTACATCCCTACATACAACATGGAGACGCAGTCAGGAATGAATGACACTCCAAGCTGTATTAACTCCTACCATGTGGCCTTTGTGGCTGCTACAGCACAAGTGCCTGGGGAAGCAGCCAATGACATGATGGCAAATAGCCATGTTACCATGGTAGAATAGGTGACAGAGGCAGCTATCTAGAGGACTATGCCTCCCTGCATGTCCTGACAAATGTGGATCTCATGACAGTCATTACAGTTAGAGGACTGAAACTCCATTGCCTGAACCCCACTGTCAGGTGCTACTAAGGTAGAATTCTTTGCTCTCACAGGTGGGAACATTTTACCTCTATTTTAGTAAGTGCCAAAATATTACACAAAAGGCAAGACAATGGAGAAATCAAGCCCAAAAATGGCAACAACTTTGAATTCTCAGACAGACTGGTACCAGTCTCTTTACTCATGTGTGTTAATTGACTTCCAGTTCATTTTCCAACTACCACACAAGCAAATGGACAGAGTCATAAGATTCCCTCATGGCCTCAGTCTGAGTCTGTGAGTAAAGGCTGGAGATTAAGAGACAGATGACAAAAGTATGTGCTGTCCTGAGCAGCAAAACAGCACTCTAAGGGTACAGTGTCCACTACAGCCCCTCTTCTAGCAGAAAGGGACTATAAATCCAGCAGACCTGTCTGGCAGGGACTCTCCTGCAGTGTAGCAACTGTGCTCCATCCTATCCCTGCAGATTATGTATTCCTTACACCATCCGATCTTAAACCGAACTTCGCACCCTTGATAATTTGTACATTAGTCCCTGATAACCAGAAACTTCTATGCTTAAACTCTGTACCTTTTTTTTATTTTAAAATCTTAATCAATTTTTTAACTCTCCTCCATCTTATCCCTGCAGCCTCAGCATTAGGAGTGTGGCTATGACATCTCTTCGCTCTAGCACTATTCCTAGTTGCTACAACAACTGCTTGAGGTCATAGGCAGCCAGGCATCGATTAGAGTAGCTTCAATTTGTTATGTAATAGACATATTGCTTGTGGCTTCACTAAAATTCCAGGGACTTTGCTATTGTATCAGAGGAACAACCAGTGCAGATTTTCTGTGAGTTGATGTTTAAAAAAGCTGAGCATTTAACAATCTTTGTTCTGGGTTCATAAGACTCTAAAGTTATGGTTTCAGTCTGATAGGTTTTACCTTAAGGCTGTTCTAACTTATGCTGGAGATGACCCAGCCTCTGGCTAGCAAAAGAACTGGAGATTCATAGAAGTGAGATTGAGCCACCTTTGCCCCATCGCACCCACTTAGGTCCTGCTCCGAGTGCAGGTCTGAGCGTCCCAAGAACTGGGCTTTAAGGCTTCTATTTTTCCAGTTCAATATCAGTATCACAGCCTCTTGAAATCAAGAGAGCCAATTTACAGGAGTAAATGCTACAGAATTGGGCCATAAACTCTGCTGTGTCACCTCATAATCTGTGAGCTTGCACTGTTCTCATTTGATATAAAAAGGACTTTGATCAATGAGAACTGGAAGATGAAGCCTGCATCATTTTTAGTTACATTTCTTTTTCCAGTTAGACTAAACCAATTACACTGTACACCGGATCTTATGCTTGCATGCATGCAAGCATAGCTCATCCAGGAAATATAGCTTAAGAGCCACCATTATTTAGGACCAGGCTACATACAGATCAGCATCTACATACTATGTTAAATCAATGATCAAGGCTACGTTTAAGTCATGGTATTTAGTAGAAGTCATGGACAGGTCACAGGCAACAAACAAAAATTCACAGCCTGTGACCTGTCCATAACTTGTACTATATGTCCCTGACTAAAACTTATGGGGAGGGCAGGAGGCACCATGGGTGCTGGGGTGGGGGTGGCATGCGGCCCAGGATCCCTGCTATTGCTGGGGGGGCTTTAGCAGGGCCACCGATATGGAATATGTGCTCATAGAATGAGCAATGACCTTGGGATGCACCAGTGGCACTGGAACTGGGGGAGGAGGAGGACCACTTTTTGAAAAAGGTGGGGAAAAAGTGTGAGTAGATGCAGGGTCTGGGGCAGACAGCACCCCCGGGGCCTGGAGGAAGCTGGTGCCTGTGGCTCTATATATCCTCAGTACGGGGCATGAAGATGTGAAGGGAGCATATATGACCTGAACGGGCACTGCCACCTAAAAAATCTCCAATATGAGGTGCATGCCATTAGGAAGAATCAAAGGGGGCTGGCAGTTCCTAAAAGATATAATGCTAGAGGCTCATCATCAAACTATTCCCACACAGAAGATAGATAAGAGCCACAGGAAGCCAATGTGGCTGCACAAGGAGCTTTTTAGCTACCTAAAACCCAAAAGGGACACATATAGGTAATGGAAGTTGTGGCATGTCACTAAGGAAGTATACATGGGAACAGCACGAGCATGTAGGAACAAAAGTCAAGAAGCCAGGCAAAGAATAAGTTACAACAGACAAGGAATGTTAGTGACAATACGAAGGGGTTCTTCAAATATATCAGACAAAATAGAAAGATCAGGGATGGTGTTGGTCCATGGCTCAGTGAAGAAGGTTAGTGGATAATGGAAGATTCTAGGAAAGCAGAGCAGCTCAATGCTGACTTTGCTTCAGTCTTCTCACAAAAAAAAAAAAGTGACCGAACTAGTAAAGTTATCATAGAAAATAAATGGGTAGGGATGCACATCTGGATAAGTAAACACCATGTCAGATCTTCGACAAATCTGAATGAATTCAAGTCAGTAAGGCCTGATGCTATTCAGAGGTACTGAAGGAATTAACTGAAGAAATCTTGGAGCCACTGGCAATAATATTTGCCAACTGAGAGTGGAGAAGGGCTAATGTAGTGCCTATCTTTAAAAAAGGGGAAAGAGAAGGAGCCAGGGAACTATAGACCCAGTCAGTCTAATTTCAGTACCTGGGAAGCTACTAGAGCAATGTATAAAACATTCCATTTGCCAATACTTGGAGGATGAAGGGCTAATCATTAGCAGCCAGCATGGATCTACTAAGACCAAATCATGCCAAATGAGCTTGATTTCCTTCTTTGACGGGATACCTGGTTTGGTGGATAGGTGGAAAATGTGATGACATAATATACCTGGATTTCAACCAGGCTTTTGACACAATCCCATGTGACATTCTGGTAAGTAAGCTGGAGAAATGCAGGCTTGGTGGAACTATGATTAAGTGGATAAGTAATTGGTTAAACAATTGCAAACAAAGAGTAACTATTAATGGACTGATGTCAGATTGGAAGGAGGTCTCAAGTGGGGTCCACAAGGATCTGTTCTTGGTCCTGAGTTTAACATTTTGATTAATGACCTGGATGTAGGAATAGAGAGCAGACTGATCAAATTTGCAGATAAACCTGGGGAGGAAAGGGCGGGGAGGTGGAATTGTTAACATTTTGGAGGATAGAGCTAAAATTCAAAGGGATCTTGATAAATTGGAGAATTGGGCTATGGACAAAAATGAAATTCAACAAAGCCAAATATAAAGGTGCTACACTTAGGGAAGAAAACAAATACAGAATGAGGGATAACCAGCTTGGCAGCAGCACTGCTGAGAAGGATCTGGGAGTTGTGGTAGATCACAATTTCAACATGAGTCAGCAATGTGATGCTGTTGCAAAAAAATAAAAATAAATAAATAAATAAATAATAATAAGGTCATGCAAATGCAATTTTAGGGTGCATTACCAGAGGCATAGCCTGCAAGTCATGGGAAGTGATAGTACTGCTCTACTCCAGCTGAGGCTGGAGTACCATGTTCAATGTATAGGAAAGATGTAAAGAAACGGCAAAGGATCCACAGGTGAGTGACAAAGATGATCGAAGGGATGGAATGCAACCCATGAGCAAAGGCTGAAGGAAATGAGTATGTTTAGTTTGGAGAAGAGGAGATGGGCGGGGGGAGGGAGAAAAGAGATGATAGTCTTTAAATACTTGAAAGGCTGCCATAAAAAAAAGATGGAGAAAAGTTCTTCCCTTGCCACAGAAGGCAGGACAAGAAGCAATGGGTTCAAACTACAGAACAGCATATTTAGATTAAATCTCAGGAAAAACTTCTTAACTGTAAGAATGATCTTGAAAAAGAGGCAAAACAGTGAGGAAACAAAATCTGCAGATGATACAAAACTATTCAAGATAGTTAAGTCTGAAGCAGACCACAAAGAATTAGAGGGATCTCACTAAATCGGGTGACTGGGCAACAAAAACGCAGATGAAATTGAGGATAGGTTCAACAATAGCTATTAGCCAAGATGGGCAAGGATGGTGTCCCTAGCCTTTACTTGGTGTCCCAGAAGCTGGGAGTTGGCAACAGGGGATGGATCACTTGTTCTGTTCATTCCCTCTGAAGCACCTGGCATTGGCCACTGTTGGAAGACAAGATAGTGGGCCAGATGGTCTGACCCAGTATGGCCATTCTTGTGAGCACCCATAGGGTGAAGCTATCATCTGGTAAGCAGGTCTTTAGAGTTCTTATCTAAAGCTCAACATACCAGGAAACATTCCCTCTGCACAACCCATGATAATGATTCTGGAATGTTGGCATCAGCAAATCCTGACAAGGCTGTATTTCTGTTAGATCTGTTACGATGTCCTGAATTGTCATTTTTCTCTTTAGCTTTCACCTCTAGTTGTGGCATAACAGCGCCTGTTAATGCCATTATAGTATTGCTGTGCTGGGTTTTTGTTTTGTTTTTTAAATCAGAAAATATAAAGCTCCTCAGATCTGTTCCAGCCCCTTTGTATTGCCCGGGCAGTAAAAAAGGGGCTGTAAAGTCAGTTTAAACAGCAAAATCAGGATTGCCCAGACTGGAGGAATCTCAGGTGGCAGAAAGAGCTCCAACAAGATGCTCCCACTCAGCCCTTGGCATCGTGGGCATGTCAAGGTGTGCCATGGAAGAGAATCTCTGTACTCAGGCAGCCCTTGGCTGATACAATGGCTGCCAAAGGGCCACTCTGAAAGGGCCAGTCTATCTAGGCCTAATAACTTAGGGCAGCACAGAGTCCAGAGAATCCAAAAAAGTGGCAAAAAGTCACTTCTCTTCCCCCATACCCACACCTGGATCATGCACTCAAACCTTGGTATTGAAGCCTTTGTTTTTCCAAGAGTTTAACAGCTTTGAAAAGTCTTCCAAGCAAGGGCCCAAAGCAGCCCAGAAGAACCAACTGGGCATGTGACCTCCTGGGAGCTACTTGGAAGTTGCTCAGCACTGTCAGGAGAAGAGTGGCATTTGGCTGATCCCTTAGCAGAGGCCTAAGATCCAAGCAGAGAATTTAGCCTGAGTGTGCGCGCCATGGCTCGAGGGACAACACGTAAGACTGATTAACTCAGAGGCAGAGTTTCTGGTGGAGCAGCTGACTGAGGCTTTTGTTTTGTTTTCATGTTGTCTTTTTCTGTTAAAAAATGATACCCACTGATGAGGGTGCTTTTTAATATTAGAAAGGACTTCTTGGACTTAGTTTTCCATCACCTGTGATACAAACAAGGCAGGGGCTCACGTGCAGCACCAATCTGACCACAGGGATGCACTAGGGTGACTGCTACAAGAACTGTTCCTAACTCTAGTATGTTATGGCAAATGCTATTTAACCTAAACAAACTATTGCTTCCACCAATAAGTTATATTGGAAAGCTCTTTTGGCAATATTGTATTAATGCTACCCCAGAGTTCTGGTGTTATGTGCAATACTACATTGCTTCAGAAATGTAGCTCTTGATTGGGCGGGGGAGAAGAGAAGAACTTTTATTATGAAAGTCCCCACAACCACCATTAAAAAACAATGGATACAAGACAAGACATTTAGGAATCTTTACCACAGGGGAATGCCTGCTGTAAAGTAAAATGACAAATCATGTTTCTGTACACCCAGACACCATCAATCAGATTCACATGCACGTGTTGTTATATGTGAATAATAGCTAAAGTGATCCTAAACCCCACATTTTTAGAAAATAAAACCCACCCCTTTGCACCAGATCCAGTTAGGATCCATCTTTCTCCCATGTGCTGAATTGGTAAGCAATGGTTCTTTAGAGACATTGGTCAACAAGGAAAAAGCTAGCCTATCAAGGAAGATTCAGATAGCCCAAATGCAAGGCAAAATATTCAAAGTTAATGTATAGAAACCAAACTGAAGTCTACCAGAAAACCTGACGGACATAAACCCTAACCTTGTGTGAAATCGCATGCCAAGTGGCCACGTACATTTAGACAAAAAACAGAAATTTAGGCCCTATTTCAAAATGCAGTTTTAATTATGGAGTTGCTACCAGGTGTCTTTGTAACAATCTTACACCCACGTGTTGCAAAGTATACTTTTGTGTGTACAAATACTTTACACTAATAGCAGGAAATAGTTCTAACAGTAGCAAAAACAATGTATTGTTCAAAGTAAGTTGTTGATATACATAAAATTATTTAAAGTCAGACAATAAGTGACAAAAGCCTCAGTGGTTTGCCCCTAGGAAATTACACTGGTCCCTACCATGTTATACTAATGTAGGGGGATGATTAACTATGACTTTATTCTGGCGTTTTGTCCGAGTAGTGATAGCAGAGTCAGGTCCTCTATATTTAATGATTTTGTCATCTATTTCCCACATGACTGAAGATAGATGCCAGTTTATAATCCACAGTAGCTACTATTGTTTATACTCTTAAAGAAAGTAAGTAGGTGCTGCTAAGGAAGTCTGACCACCACACAGGTGATGATCTGACCCAGAAGTAAATTAGGTCAGCTCCACTAAATCCAAGAGCTGTGGGTGCTCTGCAGTGGTGTTGTTAAAAGTGAGCACAACCAGGCAACCTTTGGTTTTCATCTGGATGCTGTTATAGAGGGGTAAATGGCACCTTAACTATTTCATTCATCAGATTCCTTAGAACTCTCCACTCAACATATAATAAATCCTGGTGACACTGAATCAGTGGAAGGGGCCTGTCAGCAGAGAAATGAGGATACAGGAATTCATAGGGAATGTTAAGGAGCATGTAGTTGTTAATGAGGGTCCATTTTAGTTTGTCGTCTTGTTTGTTGCCTGTTTGTTTTGCTTGGACCATTTGGAACCGTTTTGTTTAAATATTGTGTTTAAGTTGTGCAATGTGTCACTCAAATTTAAACAACAAAAAGACAAACAAAGTTGTCAAAACCGGTGTTGGATACTAGTCAATTATAGCTCATTTTGCCTTGGCTGCCACATCTACAGCTCTGGGGCTGAATTCCATGGGTGCATACTCGAAGGGTGAACTGCTAACGGACTACCCCCCATGCTCCTCAGCATGATGTGGGGCCTGTTGTGGTGGGGTGTAAAGCCATAACACTGTAACAGCAACCAAAGGGTTAATGGACAGAACAGCGACTTAACAGCTCTACCAATATTCAGACAGTCTACAGATTTTTTTTGTTTCTATAGGTTTCAAATAGAATTACATTCGTATTTAAGATATAGTAGTAACATTTGGCATATTTAAAGTTATTTTCTATGCATTTTCTTCTGTATTAACTTTTACTATACAAACATCCAAGGATTAAAACAAAATAAATAATCTCCTTCCAGGGAAGACTCAAGCACATATCCCAAGATCTCTCTACAGCAATTCTTTGCAAAATGAAAACAAAATGCTCAGTGGATTCAATGAACAAAACACTATGCAAACCAAAAACAAAAATCTAGCCCCTTAACAGCAATGCCTGTCAGAGATCCAACAGGGAAGTGCCATCTTGAAGAAAGATTTTTAAAAATGTGCTTATGTCTACAGTAACAGGAGCGAGGAGAATATTCAAAGTTTAGGCTGATGCATCAGCCTTCTGGTCACTCATTGAGGTCTCACAGCCAGATGTGCTTGCTCAACCTAAGCACAGTGAGATAGGTGAAGGAGGCAGTGAATGCCTGGACTTGGAATTTCTTCAGATGCAGCTTTCACCTCACTCTGAGCCTCTAGGACACTAACCGGCTAACTTTGCCTCATCATATGCCCATAATGCAGCCCAGCTTCCCCCTTCAACCCATGTAAGTGACATGAGCAAAGCACTCCGAGGACTAGTAGCTGCCCAAGATGCTGCAGTATCTGTCCCAGCCCCAGAAGGCTAGAAATGCCTAATGAGGTCACACTAGACAGTTATTAGCAACGTGTTACCCTTTCTCGGTGGGGAGCAGGAGTTGTGTGGGGCTGGGGGGATGCTAAGGTGCCCTTGTGCCATTGGGGGTGGGAGTGGGAGTCTGTACATTTCCCAGGGCTGGAGAAGATGCTACCTGCGCAGCTGGCCGGGGGCGGATCGCGCTAGTCACAAAAGCACGCAGTGGCGAGGTTGGTTTTGTTTGGGGGGGGGACTCTGCTCAGCCTTGCGCTGTTAGCCTGGGGGGGATTGTCCTGTGCTGCAGAGGACCATGGATGTAGAGTCCTAAAGCCCCCTCCCCCGGTGGCAGATCCCCGAGAACGAGACCCTCTGACTGAGGGGGTAAAAACTTGCGCAGGCAAAGCCGTGGCTGGAAGGATACTGGGCACATGCAGAAACCCGCATCCGCGTGGCCGGGTCCGAGAAGTCCCCGCCCGCCCCTGCCACGCGGGGAGCAGCTCCCGGGGGCAGGGGCGGAGGGAAGGATGCACGAGCCCTACCTGGATCCGCGGTGCAGCCTCCTTCTCCTCCAGGACAAAGGGAAGCCGGGGGGCGGGTGGACCAGCGCGCCCGCTCCCAGCCGAGGGCTCCTGCTACAGCCTCAGATCGCACCCGGCCAGCCACAGCGAAGGGGAGATGCTGGCACGGGCAGGAGCTATATATACACCCAGCGCGCAGCCTCCTCCAGCTGCGCCGGCTGCCTCCCAGCTCCCAGCCTCGAGCCGCCAGCCACGGCAGGAGCCACAGCGCCCTCTGCAGGCACACCCGCAGCGGTGCCCCTTGGAGGCTGGTTGTCCTCTAGACTTGCTAAATCCTGCCGCTAAAGCCCGTAGGAATGGATTTTAGGCGGCATTGAAAAAAAGAAACAGCTATTACTGACTGTCCTATTTTTAAAACAGAGCTGTTGCCCGGCTCTGTGGCAGTCACATGAGTCCCCAAACACTTCCAGAAGCATTGCCAGCCCCAGGCAGCCAAAAGCTGAGTCAGCTGTCCCCTAATAACTAGGAGATTGACTTAAAACTCGTGAGATTTTGAAACATTCGTTTGCCTTCTGTTTTTTGAGCCTTTGGGGTTCACATTTTCAAGCTTTTCTCTGCAAGTGTGAGGGCTAAAAACTTTTTTAAAATGAAGGCTGCTTGAGCCTCGTGCAACAACAACAACACGTTTCCAGATGCTGGGGATTTAAAGACTGAAGAATGCCAGTATTGTGAGATTTGAGATACAGTTGCAGTAGACAACACTGTTTCAGGGACCACTAGAAGCTAGCACTCTGCAATCACGATGGATGATGTTGTGCTAAATCCTGGTGTCTGAAATTTGGATAGTCCCTGGTCTGAAATAGCCTAAGTTTGCTAACCTTTAGGGCAATGATTTTCAAACTTTTTTCCTAAGAACCCAGCTGAAGAAAATTGTTGATGCCTGTGACCAAGTGGAGCTGGGGATGAGGGGTTCAGAGTGTGGGAGGGGGCTCTGGGAAAGGAGTCAGAGCTCTGGGCTGAGGGTACAGGCTCTGGTGTGGGGCCAGGGATGAAGGGTTTGGGATGCAGGAGGGGATCCAGGTTTGGGGGGTTCAGGGCTGGAGTGTGGGAGGGGGTCAGGGCTCTGGGCTGCAAGTGCAGGCTCTGGGGTGGAAGTTGGTGCTCAGGGCAGGGGCAGCAGATAGAGCCCCGTGGTTCTCCTGTCTAGAAGCCGGACTTGCTGCTGGCCACTTCCAGGGTGCAGAGCAGTGTCAGAAAAGGCAGGCTAGTGCCTACCTTAACTGAGCAGCACTGCCAATGGGACTTTTAATATCCAGGTCAGCAGTGCTGACCAGAGCAAGGTGATCCAGTGTCTTGAAAGAAAACACAGCTTTAGGGCACTTTATTGAGGACAGAATGTATGCTTAAGGCCTTTCATTTCTGAGCTCCTATTCTAAATGTCAAGATTCTAATTTCTTACATGCTCTCGCTTAAACCTGAAAAGGAAGACAAATTGTACCTATTTATGATGTATACATAAAGCCTAATGTGTGCCCTCTGAGCCCCCCTCCCCTCCAAATTTTATTTTAAGAAATTCAGGTCCTGTCTGATCTAGAAAACTATGATAACAGGAGAACAAATGAAGTGATAATACTGGACCCCTCAAAAATGCAGGCTGAGCAACTGACTGGGGACTTTTAGTCCAACAATAATGTTTGCAAATTAGCTGTTAGTACATACAAGCAGGAGAAAACAGTCTAGGCATATAAGAACATGACTGAATGCCATATGCAGTTGTGGCAATTGTCAAGCTGTCTGGACTGGCCCAGAAGTATGAGTACCAACCTCAGGGCAGACTGTCAAGAAGCAGGGTAGAATCCACAAACTGTTGTGAGTTCTATACAGAGGGTACATCTTCACTACCTGCCAAACCAGAGGGTAGCAATTGATTTATGGGGAATCAATTTATCGCGTGTAGTGTAGATGCGATAAATCGATCCCTGATCGCTCTCCCGTCAACTGCTTCACACTGCTGGAGTTTGAGGTGGAAGCAAAGTCGATGGGGGAGCTGCAGCCATCGATCCAGCACCGTGAGGACATGAAGTTAGTTTTAATTCGATCTAAGATACATAACTTCAGCTATGAGGATAGAGTAGCTGAAGTTGACATATCTTAGACTGATCCTTCCCTCGCCCCAGTGTAGACCAGGGGTTAGATTTCACTAATCAAGTATCACGTGTTAACTCCTCAGGCACTATAACAGCCTTAACATGGAGTCACAAATAGTCCCATTGGGTACCCCATCCTATCTTGCCACCTAGGCAAGTCTGCCTTTGTGATAAATGGTCTCTTACACTAAATATCACAGCGATATTCATGTCACTCCTTGTCCCAAAGGACCAATTACTTACCTCAGGTCAATGGCACCTAAATATTGCAAAGATAATGCTTGTAGGCAATCCTATAATAAAATTAAAAACAGAAATTAGTTATGAGGTAAAGAGACAAACACACACAAATGAGTTAGTCTTAGGTTTCAAAAGGTGGTAGGATCTTCTATAACCACCAAGCTCTGTATGCCCTTGAAGTCTAACCCAGGCCAAGCACTGGGGATCTTTTGCTTATGCTTAGTAATTCTTGCCCCTCAGAGTTCAATCAGCATATAGTGTTTCCTTGTTAAGGATTTTTATTCTCTTCCCCCAGAGTTCAAGCTGATAGGATGAGTCCCCATGCAGATCTTTTCATGGGAAGGGCGGGTGGGGGGAAGCAATCAAAGTTTTTGTCCTCTGATGTTCCACAGTGCTGTGTCTGGTATCTATGGGTCTTTTTCTGAGCAGAAAACAACACCTCCTGTGGTAAACTTGTATTTCACACTCGTTAATACTTCTCTACTGACTGGTGGATTTACAATTTCGGAGCAAACGCTTCAATATTACCTTACCTTATCACATGGAATACAGATATAAATGAGATTAATGCATGCAGCAATTTAGAAAAACTTATCATAAAGTCTCAACACATTTTTATACTCCAAATATCTATTTTAACAATACTAAACACAAGTGAGCCAGACTGGTTTCCAGGTATGCATTTATCAGTGTTCAGTTGAGGCCTATGGGCCTTTGTATGAGCTGGCATCTGGTCTGCCGGTATCACACTATGTCATACAAAAAGTAGGAAATTAAAGTGATGACAGTGTACAATCTACTGTACAAACCACAAGTGGTGCCTGGACATAGGAGCCTGCAATATAAGGGCCAGTCTGACCCTTAGATATCCAGAAGATGAAGCTAATTTAGAAAACAAAAATTATATTTAGTAAATATTTGTATGCTGATGGCATTTAAAGTATATGCCAATTTGTATCACCAGTAACTTCCTAGGAAAAGTAACTGTTACACATGCTAGTGGCCTTTTGAGTACAAATGGCCAACTTGCATGTGCACTATTTTTTGTCGGGAGTGGCTGATCCTTGATTGGCTACTCTCCAGTCCTCTTTTCTCCTGAGATTCATTTCTCTTTACCTTCAAAATACACAGACAGTACCCTGCACCTCTAAATCTCCTTTTAAAAATTGTTCCTTCAAGTAATCATCACTGCACTTTTACTTTTGAGCTATTGCCCAGTGTCTTGTTTAGTTTTACATGAACTATAAGCTCTATGTGGCAATTAGTTGTATCAATACTTTTAAAGCTCTGTGTAGGTTTATACCACTATATTAAAGATATACTCCTGGGGGAGGGGGGGAGACAACACAAAACAAAAATACAGCATCCATTGTTTCAATTAGCTCCTAAGACCTGCTGTGTAAAATGAACCAGTGGTTATGATCTGTCCATACTGTAGCATGTTCGGTATCATTGGCACAGAGTGTCCATATGGAGCCTGCCTCAATGCCCATTAACTCAGGACTGACTTCAGGGGGCACTGAATCAAGCTTATTATGACTCTGCTCTTCTCACACACGCAGTACCATTTTGGCTCAAGGACTACTACCCAACTCTACTGCTTGTATCACTGTATAGTACAGAGAGCTGTAAGTACAGTACTTCTAGCATGACAAGCTAACATACTGTAGCAATTCCCTTAGTAAGAAGTGTGCTCTGATTCATTAGTGCACATGAAATTCATCTGTGGTAGCTTCGGTGTTGAGACCTTTCAAGGACACTGCCCTTTCAGCAAAGCTAGTTTTCACTTCAAAGGCCTTTAAGAATCCCATTCACTCCATGCATCTGATGAAGTGGGTTTTAGCCCATGAAAACTTATGCCCAAATAAATGTGTTAGTCTAAGGTGCCACAAGGACTCCTAGTTCTTTTTGCTGATACAGACTGACACAGCTACCCCTCTAAAACATAAGGATGAGCTTGTATGATCAAAACAATCTCACCACTGATGTGTTTCCCCCAAATTTCACAGTGCACTCACTGTCCAAAGGAACAGAAACTCCAAACCAGGCCTGAACAGTCTGCAGAGAATGCTACAGAAACATGTTCCATCCAGCTGGGATTATCCACAGTAATAATACCTAGATTACGAGCATCCATTTAAGACATCTGTCAGTTTAGTCATTAATCTCAAGAAAGTGGCAGGCCCACTAGTCATCCCCAAGGCATCACCAAATTCTCAAAGAGGCACTCTTAGAGAAAGCAATCTTTCAGTCTTCTTCCTAAAATGGTACTTGCCAGAATTTACTAGCTATATCCATAGTGTGGAAAATAACTGGACACCCCCAAATTGGTCCAAAATATCAGATCAAAACCTGACTTTCCTGAAACAGATCTGTCCCTGGCATTCAGAAGGCCTTTTTCTTAACATGACATTTTAGCAGCCAATTAGCATTAATCATTAGCATTAGCTAAATCATTAACACCCTTGATCACCTAGCTGTTTGCATTCCAGAGATCAATTAGTGCTATCATGACACCTAATCAAATACTATGTAAATGCAGAACATAGACCTTGTTGTTGGCATTGGTTTCTATGTGCAATGGGGAAAACGCTGCAAATGACAATTCAGGTTTCTTGGAACATTTGGAAAAAGACTGAAAAAAACTGCAAGTTACATTAAAGTTTGTAGCAAGGAATGTCACAGTAAGTGACTCGGGACAAGCTGAGAGGAGACATTGCTTCCCTACAGACAAGCAGGTCCAGCACAGAATAAAGGAAAACTTTTAAAAACCTAAAGAAATGAATCCTGGGACAAAGCAATGCTTGAATGAAGGCACATCAGTGTCAAGTATAGGGTCAAAGCTAAAACCACTTCAGTTTATCCAATTTAAGATGAGCCATCATGGCTAGTAGGTGGAAGAGATGGAAACAGAATGACACTCCAGTTGAGGAAGCTATGGGCCAGACTGTGGCCCATTCCAGTGCAAGTGGAGGAGCAGGGGAGGGCATCATGAGTTTGTCACAGATCCACAGGTCTAGTTCTCTCACACAGTTTTAGAACAGTCCCTGGGAGAATCCCTGCAGTGAGGTCACTTTCAGTGGGGTAAGCCCCTTGGCTTCACTGCTTCCTGGGACTGAACCTCAGAGCCTTCAGCACCCATGCTTCATGCTGGGAGCTCCCTCCAATGAGTCCACCTGCATTGGACCCCATAGGGAGACACACACCCAATGGGAGCAATGCAACCTCAACTTCCTGACTATGGACTTACTGACTCTCAGCCTGTGTTGTAAAGACAGAAGAGTTTACTAGATGTCTGGAACACAGCATAGAATGTCCCTGGTTATCACAGAGAACAGAAAGTTACAACATAGTCCATCTGGGTCAGTTCAGAGCCCAGAGCTCTCCTCTGACCCCTTCTTAGTCCCAATTTAGATGCTTCTCCTGCTTCCAGAAACCCACACTTAAACCCCAGGGGCCCCTCCTTAGTCCTTTGATCTTGTTTCCCCGAAAACATGGTCATCTGGCCATGCCCTTAGCTCTTCAGCTGGTAGTAACCAGCTGGCTTCCTGAAGAGGGTGAGCCCTTCCAAGGGTGGGCTCCACCAGTCATTAGTAGTTAGGTGCCAAAATCCAGCCAGTTGTCTTTTGGGACTCTCCAGTGGCATGGCCCCCAGACCTAAATAGCCAAGCATCAGTCACACCTGGACCTTTGTAAAGAACACACAACCTTCCCCCCCCTCATGGGGAAACTGAGGCACATATTTATCCAAAATATTCTGAAAAATTCCCACTCTGTCACAGCCTCTCCCTGTTCTGCACACCTCTGCAGCTTGTGGCCATAGTGTAGTTCTTGTTGTCATAAACAGATAGCTAAGGGTTACTGTCTCTTTCACCTGTAAAGGGTTAACAAACAGGGAACTAAACACCTGACCAGAGGACCAAATCAGGAGACTAGATACTTTCAACCCTGTGTGGAGGGAAGTTTTGGGTGTGGGTCCTTTGTTGTGTGTGTGTGTGTGTGTGTCTCTCTGTCTGTCTGTCTTTTCTCAGGGGTATGAGAGGGACCAGACATTACTACAGGCTCTCTAAAGTTCTGTTCAAATAGTAAGTAGAACAGGCGATTTAGGCTTTTTAATTGTTTGTTTTTACTCTATTTGCACATGTGGATCTGGTTGGTTAACTTTTATATGTGTAGTTGCTGGGAATATTTTGATTTGTATTGGTACTGGAGGAAGGGTTTCTTCCTTTGTCTGTAAACCATAGGACCCTGTAATATTTACATCTTGAAGTTACAGAGATAATTCTTTTATTAAAAGATTTCTTTTAGAGAACCTGATTGATCTTTCCTCATTTCCCTTGTTTTATCCCAGGAGAGTGGGTGTAAACACCAGGACTGGTGGGGGAGGAGGGAAGGGGGAGAGAGAGGCTAATTTCTCTCTGTGCCAGGAATACTGTCTCTCTCAGGGAAAGTCTAGGGGCGGGGAGAAAAGGGGGAATGGTTTATTTCTCCTTGTTTTAAGAATCCAAGGGATTTGGGTCCTTGGGGTCCCCAGGGAAGGTTGGGGAGGTCAGAGTGCCCCAAAACACTATATTTTTGGGAGGTGGCAGGCTATCAGATCTAAGCTGGTAATTAAGCTTAGAGGTTTCATGCAGGTACCCAAATTTTGGACGCTAAAGGTTCAGATTTGGGAAATATACCTTATGACACTTGTGCTCACAGGTACAAATACAGCTTCCACCTGTAACGCTAGTTGTACTAGAGCTGGGAAAATCCACACCCCTGACAGACAGTTATGGCCGATCTATCCACTGGCGTAGACAGCACTACATCAATGAAAGACTTCTGTCAGAATAGATAAATTACTTACATTGACAGGAGAACCTCTCCCATCAGCACAGGTAATGGCTTCACTAATATAATAATAGGAGATAGGTATATCTCCTAGAACTGGAAGGGACCTTGAAGGGTCATTGAGTCCAGCCCCCTGCCTTCACTAGCAGGACCAAGTACTGATTTTTGCCCCTGATCCCTAGGTGACCCCCTCAAGGGGGGGACTCACAACCCTGGGTTTAGCAGGCCAATGCTCAAACCACTGAGCTATCCCTCCCTCCCTGAAACACTATAGGATTACAAGTGTAGACAAGTCCTTAGGCACCTCAAGAGGAATAGGTAGGAAATCTGGCTCCAGATACAGCTGTCACCCACGGTAGGAAGCATATGCTGCACCCCCTTAAGGGACACTTTCCTTATGTACTCAGGCCTCATCAACACCTAAAAGTTTTACTAGTACACTATTTTGGTTAGGGCTGAAATTCGTGGTGGTACTGAAACAGTTATACTGGCAAGAGTCCTAGTGTGGACACAGCTACACCACTAAAAAGCGACATAAGACCAATTAAATCATGTTATTCACCTTCCCAAACGGAATAGCTATATTTATATGAGCATCTTTGTACTGACGATACAATCCCCTTGTGTGGATGCAGTTTTTAGCTCTACCAGTATCATTAACATGGTACAATATATGCAGTTAAACAGGCATCAGAAACTGAGATATCGTCTCTCCCCCAGCAAGAGCTTCAGGAATCTGGCACTACTTCAACCCCAAAATGAGTCACTGCTTTAAAGATAGCAGCTAGCCTGGGCCTCAGTTGTATGAATCGGCTGATTCCTTTATTTGTAGATGATGGTTGGCTAATTTAATGAAACAAAATATTGTAACCACAGGAAGTGTGTAGTGTATGACACAGGACCTTTCTGAATATTTTTGCCAGAAAAGCACTGCCTTCATTTATCAAGACAAATGCCCCCTTGATTCAAGTTTAAGGAATGTCTCATATGCTTAAATTACTGGTGACTGACAAATCTATTAAACCATATTGCTTTAAACACAGTAACATGAATAACCTCCATGTCTGACAGAATACAGCCCAGGGCATGATTTAAATACTTCGATTATTTTAAGCCATAAATTCAGTCATCTGAGATCAGAACAGTTGCTTCTCAGAGTTGTATTACTGTTTGATAGGTGTCCCTAGCCTCTGTTTGCTAGAAGCTGGAAATGGATCACTTGAGTACCTGTTCTGTTCATTCCCTCTGGGGCACCTGGCATTGGCCACAGTTGGAAGACAAGATACTGGGCTATACAGACCTTTGGTCTGGCCCAGTATGGCCATTCTTAGGTTATATTGATAACAGCAATGACACTAGAAACAGCTGATACTCATGCTAAATTGTGTTTTTTCCAGAATGATACCATTGAAGACATTCATCTCATTGGGACCAAGGACTTCAAACTATAGTAAAGTGCACTTATGGTCAGATAAAAATGCCAGCCTGCTCAAAGCTATCTTACTGTCTGAATGACTATAACTGAACACATTTTGCCTGAACTAATGGGACTACTGAAGTGAGTAATTTGTAATCATCCTGAGTAAACATTGCAGAACTAGGCTTGTAGCTAGCACAGATACATTTTTTACTAATTTTACTTCTGTTACTGCTAGAGAACTGATACAGCTGTAGAAGAGTGAGCTGGGCTCTATTCTGGCTTAAGTCTCAACAAAATGGTTAGCTACATTCTGACTGGAGAATCTTTATTCCTGATAAAGATCAGTGAACAGAAGAACAAAAGCTGACTTGCACACTGAAAATTAAGGACCAGGTTCTGCCACCCTTACTTAAGGTGTGTTGTAGCCACAAATAGCCTTTCATGAGTAAAGGCAGAAATATCGGGTCCTAGGTATTACACCACTGGTAGCAGGGAGGGGACACAAAGCCTCCTACACACACACTTCAGCAACAGTTCCTTTACTTGTTAAGTGAGTGAATTTCATAGACTTCATTGAATGACAACCACCATAGAACCCTATTAGATTGTGAGCTCATTAGGACAGGGCCTGTCCTTTTGTTCTGTGTTTGTACAACACCTCTTACAATGGGGCCTTAGTCCATGACTGGAGCTCCTAGGTGCCACTGCAATACAAATAAATAAAAATAATAGGTGTTATTAACAATACCCTATTTGTAGGTAAGGTATTGTTAAAAAAAAATCAAAAAAAAATATCACAATTTAAGATGATGGTACTACAGATGCCAACTTCTTACAATGAAGCGGGAGTCTCGGATTCTCCAGCATCACTTAGGTACCACAGAGTGACCTTAAAATGGCCAGAGATCAGGTGGAGAAAGGGAAGTCTCCACAGGCAAAGCTGCCTCCCGCACACCTATGGCAGTGTAAAGAGAGAGGTGTTGGGGCATTCCCGGGGAGAGAAGAGGCCTGGTGGAGAAGCAGTGCTCCACTATGCCTGATGCGCCACTTGTGTCAGTAGTGAAGGTTAGTAGGCCCCCCATTGCTCTAATTTTCATTGGGGCTCAGTGGCCAAGGATCCAGGAGCTGCAACTGGCTCCCTATGGCCAGCACTGTGTCCAAACATAGGGGAGAATCAGTCCATGGTCTCAAAGAGGAAGATGAGGAGAGTTAAGTAGTAGACATTATGAAGTCTGACTATTACAGTGCATCCTTAATTGTGAGGTGAGAATAGAGACCATGGTCAAATACTAGCTCTGTTTAATACTGCTGGAACCACTAAGACATTCCTTAAAAAGTCTCCCATGAGTGTACTAATTCAGAGGTGCAACTCTGCCAGTGGGTGGGAACTAGAAACTCTAGACTGGGCCATCCCTAGAGATTGTGGTGCCGTACGCAGGGGCTGGCCCCAGGCCTTGGGGCAGGGGTGGAGGAGCACGTCCCAGGCCTCAGGGCAGGGGCAGAGGGGCACAGCAGGAGTAGCCAGTACAAGAAGGCAGCAGGGGTTGGGCCTGCCCCTGCACTCACTGGACGGTGGGAAGTGGACTCACCCAGGCCCAGCCTGCTCCACTCTGCTCCCCTGGCTCCCAGGCTTGGGGGAAGCAGGGGAACTGCCCCCCAGCACCACTGGCAGTGCAGCTGGGAGCTGGCAGAGTGGGCTGGGGCTGGGTTGCTTCACTTCCCACCATTCGGTGAATGCAGGGCAGGCCAGACCCCGACCCCTGCTGCAGTCCCCTGGGACGCATTGCTCAGGGGATGGGGAAGAAGAGGGGCAGAGCAGGGGCAGGAAAAGGTAGGTGGAGGCTGAGCAGGGGCAGGGGCTGAGGGGAAGGGGTGGAGGCAGCTTTCCTAGGCCCTGCTATGCACAGGCCATGAGGGGCCAGCTCAGCCGTCTGGGGGAAATCAGGCTGGCTGCTGGAGCCGGATACAGCATGCAGCTGTGTACGGCACCAGGAAATTTGGGGCAATTTGGTGCCCCAAATTTCCTGGTGCCCTACACAGCTGCATAGTTTGCGTATGGGTAGGGACGACCCTGGCTCTAGAGCAAACAGGGTGACAGATGCTTCTCAGAGCATCCAGGGCTGTCAGTTACCTTGTTGTCACCTGCTTCCAGCAAGTGGCAATCTTTCCTGTCCCAGCTGGGTGTTAGCTCCCCAAGGCCTGGTCTACACTGGGGCAGGGGGTGGGGAGGGGAGACATGATCTAAGTTATGCAACTTCAGCTACAGTCAACATACTTAGATCTACTCACCGCAGTGTTTTTACTGCAGTGAATCAACTGCTGACACTTCCCTGTCAACTCCACCTGTGCTTCTCGCGCCAGTGGAGCATCGGAGTTGATGGGAGAGCGCTTGGGGGTTGATTTATCGCGTCTAGTCTAGATGCCGTAAATCGACTCCTGCTGGATCAATCACTGCCCACCAGTCCGGTGAGTAGTGTAGACATACCCTAACACAGCCAGCCCGTCAGCCAGACAAGCACTCTCCTCAGGCCTATACCAGCTCTGCTCTAGATGCATCCCAGCCCCTGAATCCCTTCAAAGTATCCCCCTGTAGTATCCAGCCCCTGATCACAGGCTATCCACAGAAATCCCAGATCCTACATTCACAAAGGAGCAGTATACGCCAATTTAAACCTTAGCCCACCACTCCTATATCATATACAGCACTTGTGTTTGATTGCAGTAAAGTTAAAAGATTATTTTAAAGAGAGTGATGGAAACAGATGGTTAAAATACAAAACAAACAGAAGCACA
The DNA here is from genome assembly GCF_003597395.2 of Chelonoidis abingdonii. Lineage (NCBI taxonomy): Eukaryota > Metazoa > Chordata > Testudines > Testudinidae > Chelonoidis > Chelonoidis abingdonii. The sequence goes on from NC_133769.1 coordinate 327,230,689, forward strand.
TGAACTAGGGCCTACATTTTATTAATAGTTCTCTCCTAAGGGATTAGATGTTCAACCCAAAATTCAGTCTTTTGCAGTGTTTGCTAGCCTCAAGGAGATAAATCCATGAAAGACTGGGCCCTATTTTTTTTAGGGTACCTCCTCAGTGAGTGGTTACAGAGTTCTCTCTCTACCCTGTGATATATTCAGATATCAAAAGATGCTCTCAGATTTAGTGCAAACTGTGTTATGTTTCAACTGGACTCAGAGACAACTTAATTGCTCCAGACCATAGAGTGTTTGAGGCCAAGGTATGTGCTCAAATTTTGTACGTGCAGAAGTATGAGATGGAATGATTCTAGGATAGCGGTTCTCAAACTGTGGGTCAGGACCCCAAGGTGGGTTGCAAACCCATTTTAATGGAGTTGTCAGGACTGGTGTTTGACTTGCTGGGGCCCAGGGCTGAAGCCCAAGCCCCACCACCCAGGGCCAAAGCCTGAGCCCCACAGCCCAAGGCTGATGCCAAAGCTTGAGCCCCACCACCCAGGGCATAGGGTCTTTGCCCCCTGCCCCACCACCACAGGCAGTGGGGCTTGGATGGGCTCAGATTTTGGTCCCCTTTCCTGCAATCATGTAGTAATTTTTGTTGTCAGAAGGGGGTCACGGTGCAATGAAGTTTGAGAGCCCCTGTCCCAGGAGATTGGAAGTGATCCAAAACAAGTTTCTTAGGAAGATTCTGAGTCTCCCAAATATTACCCCAGCCACTCTCCTTAGAGCTGAGGCAGACATGAATTCCATAATATCAATTTTTGGTTTCACATTCATAGTCTGGATCCATAAAGTTTGCCAAAGATAAGCACAGAGGAATTGCTCAGTCAGGCTTTAACCAAGGAAATTTATGTGACAGAGTGTATGCAGACTTCTTTGCATTTTCTAGGCCTCTCAGAATTGGAACTGATTAGATTTAAAATTTTAAAAATGGGAAATCCCTAATCAAACTGAGATTAGAGGATATTAATAAGCAACCAAACATGGCAGTTGTTGCCATTACAACTATATCTTCTGGTTCACCCTTGTTAGAAAGGTCAGGGGTATGCTGCTTATTTAGACAGTTTGTCCAACAACAAGTTAAGGAGAGCCTTTACAGTTCTGTTTTCAATCTATAAAGTCAGCTTGCTCAGAAGGACTATATAGTGGCATTGAGACATGTAATCAGCTCTGCCCATACAGCTCTAAGCAGGTGGAAGACCTACCCCATTATTTATTATGTTGTAATTTGTATTGACACTTGGTCAGAGGGGCTTTGTGTTTTTGTCCCAGATGCCTTGTTCTCTCAGAAAACAGAATATTTATCAGGAACCAATATATCTGATTGAGTGGTGGCCCTGTTTGTACCATCAGCCACTAAAATAAGGCAAAAGCAAGTGACATGGTAATTATACACAATGTAATTAGTATAATGTTTGTATTTAGATTTTAATTTTTTGGATTTAGTTTTAAATATTGTTGTAATATATTTTGGTTTGGCACACTGATCTATGGCTAAGTCACTATTAATAAACTGGAAACCCTGTCATATACTGAATCAGTCGTTTGTCTTTATTCCCAGACCAAGAGATCCCTTCACTGTCATATCAGTCCTTTTCACTTCCCAGTGGTTTCATTGTTTATAGTTTATCTTTGATGGTTTTCTTTGACTTCGCCGATACACCTCTATCTTGATAGAACACTGTCCTTGGGAACCAAAATATCTTACCACGTTATAGATTAAACTGCATTATATCAAACTTGCTTTGGTCTGCTGGAGTGCGCGGCCTCTCCCCTGCCACCCCGGAGCACTGCTTTACCACGTTATATCCGAATTCATGTTATATCAGGTTGCAGGTGTAGTTGCAATGGTGGACAACTGAGCAATACATTACATAATGGCCTAAAATGGGCCATTCCCTGATGACTCACTTTCACTCCATGACCACAAGGCATAGTTTTCAATAGTTACCTTATTCTTTAATAATTACCTGTGCACATCTCACAATGATTATGAGTATTGAAAAGTTTCAGTAGACACCTCAGCTGCTAGCCTTTATAAATACCATTATTGTGTATTAGACCTGACAAACTCACTATACCTGAGACAGGAGTTGTTTGCAAAGAACAGTGAACACTTTGCCAGTTGGCACCAATAGTTGTATCATAGCCATCCTGGTTTTTAATTACTGTGCCATGCCATCTAGGTTTGCTCAGAGCATGGTTAGAGGACAGTAATAAGGTGTCAGCAGCTGGCTTACAATACAGCTTTCACCATTACTACCAGCTGTGAAGTTCCACTGCTGGGAGTAGAATGGTTGGCAATTTTCAGGAAGAGCTTATTGTAGGCAAGGTATAATAAATGTGGGGAAAGTCATAGTAACAACTGTGAAATAAGAAAAAAAAACTAGGACAGCAATGGAATTCACACTCTGAAATCAAGGAAATAGATACAGAATAATGAGAGTTGTGGAAATATGACTGACAACTTTGCTTATCCACAGCCCTGAATGACATTCTCTCCTGGAACAGAGACCATATCCCAAATGAGTGAAAGAGAAGAACATTATAACAATGACTGACAGATCTGAGCCAACAGAATGCTTTGGGAAATGCTTATCCAAGCTAGATAGCAAAAGTGACAAGGATTGTATGCAGCTTCTGTTACTGAGATAGTGCCACATAATAGCAGTAGAGAGAGTAATTTGTGATAAATTTCTTCACATCTTAGCAGCGGTAACTAAAATCTTACAAGAAAAAACATTAAGTATACACAATGATTCATACAACAGTGCCTACTTTTGGTTGTGATCTCCTGCTCTTCTTTACTGGTCATGTTGGTTATTTCACATTCGTCTCACTTCCCAAACCCTCAGCTTCCCCTAGGTTTTGGGTGCCACCCACCAAAAAGTCTTTAGATATTTGAAGTTTTACTGTACATGGAACTGACTAAGCATTTCATTGCAATATTATTTATATCTAAAAATTCATAACAAGCCAGTGAACAAAAACCATTGCCAGAGACCTGCAATCCAGCTGAACCTTATGGCCACAGAGAGTTTATTTAGGCTTTGTTCATACCACCATTTGTGGCAGGCACCAGGTGTACGGCCCTAAAATCCCTGTCTGTAGGGGCAAGGTTTCCTCAGAGGTCAGTGTGACAGGGAGTTCAGCTGTGGAGGCAAAGAAGGGTCCAAGAGCTCCTTGCAGACATGTGAAGTAAGGAACCTTTCCAAAATAGACCTCCCAGTAGATATTAGACAGCTCCAGAACAGGGACCCTGAAGGGCACAGCCCATCCCCCTAGACCTCTCTAACCTCCTAGCAGCTAATTTTTTGGGTAGGAGGACAGACTAATACAGGGGTAGGCAACCTATGGCATGCGTGCCGAAGGCGGCACACGAGCCAATTTTCAGTGGTACTCACACTGCCTGAGTCCTGGCCATTGGTCCAGGGGGCTCTGCATTTTAATTTAATATGAAGCTTCTTAAACATTTAAAAAACTTTATTTACTTTACATACAACAATAGTTTAGTTCTATATTATATAGACTTATAGAAAGAGACCTTCTAAAAATGTTCAAATGTATTACTGGCACGCGAAACCTTAAATCAGAGTGAATAAATGAAGACTCAGCACAGCACTGCTGAAAGATTGCCAACTCCTGGACTAACAGAATCCCAGTTCCCAGACTCCTCTTTGCCTCCTCACTGCAGATGGTTTTACAAAGCTTACTATAGGCCCAGAGCTTCAGTAGCTTCCATGGAGCCTATCCAGGGAAGACAGATTCAGTCAGGGAGATGAGGAGCCTCTTATAGTTCTCTAGAGAGCCTGACAACAGAACAGCGGATGTACCACACCACATCCCCTACCACACTAGCCTCATCCACAGGAACAAGTAGACCGGCATTATGCTTTTGTATGCAGCAGTAAGGAGCTAACATACCTGCAATGGAGGAGAGAGAGAGTACTCACTTCTTGAGTCCCTCCTAGCAGCTGCAGGCTTTTCCTCACTCCTGGCACCCCCCCACCCCCCATAGGTTGCCAACCTAACTAGGCAGGTCTTCAGTGGCTTGGGCCTCTAGCCAAGTCACACAGTCAAAATGGACTCCTTCCAGTGTAGCAAAGAGTTCAACAAACTATGTGCCCTAACCAAGGTCTTCATCCCCATCTTTGAGCCCTTGAAATCCAGACCTTTACTCAGATTTGTCAGGGAGCCTTGTTCCCCTTATCAGAGCTTAGACCACTTTGTTAGCAGCCAGGGAAAATCAGGTCCACCCACTATTCAAGGTTGCAACCCAGGGACCCTATAAACAGCAGCCACATACTGCTTCCTTTAATTAGTTGTTGTTGCTGCTGCTGCTGCATTACCAGGGCCTCTTCCCACCTAGTCCCCTTACCTCCACCCATTACCTTAAGGTTAGAGTTCTCATCCTCTCACACCCAGATTTAGCAAAGGCAGCCCATCAAGCTGCTCTGGCCAGGACACAGGCTCAATCCAATCTCACCCCTCTGGTCCCAACCAGGAACCGACATACTAAGGCCCTGCAGCTCCTTTTATTTAAGCCTGGCTGGTCTCTGATTGACTGCTACCATACAGCCTTTCTAGGCAGGCCTGGAGGACCCACCTTCACTGCTCCTTCATGGGGCAGGGTGTAGTAGTACCCCTTGGCTTCCAGCAGGGGGTCATGTACAGCTGTCACAATGGCCATCAGGGTTTTGCTCTGGGTGTTTGATCTTACTTTGTGACTAGACTACGTGAACTTGGAGTTAGCTAAAACGTTGCTGTTTTAAAATCCATCGTGCAAATGCTTTTCTGTAGAGTACAGATTTGTAGTCAAGTGTTCTGGCCTATGTCTGAGCTTCAGAGTGATCTCTGCCTAGGAAACTGGAGAGAAAGGACATGCATTAGTAAAGGCATGTGTGCTTACAGTGTTCTATAAGTAATACATTTCCCTCTCTGTTGCGGCTCAAACACCACGGTGATAAGCATGTTCTCATCTCAGCCTCTGCCTTTTCTTATCCATTATGCTCATCCACACATGCTCTCCAGACCGATCCCTTTACCTCCTTTCCTCAGTCCTTGTTTGTGCTGTCTTTCTTGACCTCTTGTGAAAAGCCTGCTGTTCTAGCTGTGACAAGCATCCTCCCTCCTTAGGGCACACTTGTTTCATGAAGCCTTCCTACACTGGTCTCACCAGGGACATTTCGGACCCTTCAGGAGTTTGAACTATTGTTCTGTGTATTTTAGTTGTCAGAGAGAGACTTTAAGCTCCTCAAAACTAGGAGCTTGTCATCTTCCTACAAGTTCTGTAAATTTGCTGTAGGAAGTGTCTACTTCACAATATTTAGCATTAGTATATGTAAAATAGACCGTCATTACATGCCAAGAAATTCCAGCTTCTAACACCATGGAAGCGGAGTGGTGAGAGAATTGTGGATTCACTGCCCTCAGTCTGAAGATCATTTGCTTCCACCTATGTCATAAAATTACAAAGACATAAACTTAAAAGTATTTTTAGCTAGAATGAGAAGGTAGCAGTGCTTTGTAGAGAGGAAGGAAGCTGGTCTGGTAGTTAAGGAACAGAACTGGGCAGGGCCGCCCAGAGGATTTAGGGGGCCTGGGGTCTTTGGCTGCGGGGGGCCCCCGATTCAGTGGTAATTTGGCAGTGGGGGGTCCTTCCGCTCTGGGACCCACCGCCGAAGTGCCCCAAAGACCTGAGGTGGGGGCCCCCCACCGCCGAATTACCGCTGAAGCAGGACCCGCTGCCAAAGTGCCAGAGTGGAAGAAGCTCCAGGGGCCTGGGCCCTGCAAGAGTTTTCCAGGGCCCCTGGAGAGAGTGAAGGACCCCTCTCCAGGGCCCCCCAAAAACTCTCGTGGGGGCCCCTGTGGGGCCCGGGGCCTGGGGCAAATTGCCCCACTTGCCCCCCCCTCGGGCAGTCCTGGAACTGGGAATCAGAAGAGCTGGGTTGAGAATAATGCTTCCCTGCCTCATGAGGATGTTGTAAGACTATGTTCCTTAATGTTTGTGAAGTATTCATATCCTACAAAGAAGGACATAGACAGAGCTTTAAAAAATCAGTACATACAAACAATTGATCCACCACCTAGTAATGTCTGATTTTAGGACTTGCTGAGTACGCAGAGCTCTCTCTGAAGTCAGGAAATTAAATCCCATAATATAACAACATTATCAAGATTTTAGTTTCAGAAAGGCAGTTGTTACTTGTTTGGTCCAGTAGAAAATACTGAATTACAGCAAGCTTGTTTTTGTGCTTGTTCAGCAGCATCAAGCAAAGTTTGACCTTTCATCTTTCCAGTAAGCCACCCACAGCCTACCATGCTATGAAGCTAGTTGCTAAGACAGTAAATGATGCGTTTGTGTCAGTTCTTAATGGGGAGTGATTTTCATTTCATTTCTATAACTAATTCCCCATGTCTATCACCAGCTGTTTCACATGCATATGATAAGGTGCCATTCTTTTCCTGGCCAGCTGCCATTTTGGTTTCCTCCCTTAGGCCCTCCAGGCAACTCATCTACCAGTCAGCAGCCATCTTGTGCTGATGTTATCACTAGTCAGGCAGAGCCAATGGTGCCAAAACTCAATCAATGCCGGATAGAAACTACAAGAGGGAAGGAGCTGTCTGCTTCAGAAGATACTGACAGAATAGATAGTACTGGGGTGCAAGGTGGAAAAGCCTGTGGTAGTGCCTGGGAATTACTAGGGAGCCAGTGGTATTTTGCAGGTTTTATATGGGATTAGATATTTAATGTGGTAATTCCTGTTTACATGCACAGTGTTTAATTCATCCCCAAGGACCAGACTGTGGCGGGTCTTTTGGGGGATGCATAGCCTGCATAAGGCTACAGCTGCAGTCCCCATGTTCCTAGGACATACATGGACTGCTCCCTCTATGTGTGTGTGTGCACTAGGGAGCTTCAAGATAGTTTATGTTTCCACAAAGCGCAGTTACTCCCTGAGCTCCTGCTGAGGTACTGCAGCTCCGTACTGTCCCAAACCCAGGGCTGTGCCTTAGAAGTATTATCTTGCTACTAATTTGAGGTTGAAAACATGTCTCAAGCACAAAGATACCACAACAAATGTTTTTGGCTTTCCACCATGATGGGCACAGTATAAGAACCTGAATTGCACAGAACAGGCAGGGACCTTGGAGCACTGAGAACGGATCCTGTTAGGGTTAAATGACAGTGCTCCTAACTCCTGTGATTTTATTGTGAGTCTTGTGATATTTGGTGTTATTCTCAAAGCCCCAGCTTCTCGAGTCATAGGAATGTCCATTTTCATTTATTAAAATGTAAGTTTCTAATCTTCATCGTTGAGGAGGGAAGCTTGAAAATGTGACCCATGTGTGTTGAGATAGTGCCAAATTGGTGTGGCCATACTGAATGAATGGAGAACATGGCTTGACATGAGTGAATTGCGAAAGAGGATTCTGGGAGCAGAATCCTTCTCTTAGCATCAGGTAGATGCCAGAGGTGAAACTAACTGGCTCCATGCTGTGTGTATGATCAGTACTGATCTTTGAGTCAGCAAACATGTCCACTTCAAAGCAAACTACACATGTAGAACATCTTGAGTGGTGCATGGGCTGACCGGGGCATCTCGACCCTGTTGAAGGACATCACACAAGGGGCTGAAGTGAATGATTGATAAGGGAGTGAATGTCGGGTAATCTTCAGTTGACACCACTCCGCAGTCTCCTCCTAAAGTATTAATTAGGTAAAAATTAGTAGCCACATGCCCACTGGGCATGCTTTTAAGACACGTGACTCCTTTGAGGAAAAAGTATAAAAATCAAACAAATTAAATTACTGTTGAGGGATTCCTTAATTAATGCTTAAAGAAGCAACGCTGCTAGACAGAGTAGCCAAAACTCTGTTCCATGGGCTCGTGTAGGACTGTGAACCAGAGGGGTCTCCAGGCAGCCAAGGCCTTGCCTCAAGGGAATCCAAGACAGACCAGAGGGCTGAGGAGACCAGATCTGAAGAGAAGAATAGAATTGGTAACCACCTTCTCTGTTTGCCAAGCAGGAACTGTATGAGGCTAGCACAGGGCCTGTTTGTGTATATTTGTGAAAGAGAGGCTTGCTAAGAGGAATGTATAGCTCTTAATGTATAGTTCTTAATGTCTAACATAGGTGTTATGTGCTTAATGTAACACTTTTACTGCTTGTGTAATTCCTTCTCAAATAAACTGCAGCGTATGCAAGATAATTACTGTGGACTTTTTCCACTGGTATGACAGTAATCTGCTCCACTGGGAGCCATTAAAGAGCCATTCAGGGGTAGTAGCCCCCTGGTGCCAACATTTGGTAGTAGAGGATGGTTAGTGTCATGTCCAAGAAAAAATGGTCTTTAAACTGAATCAAACTGTTTCTGAACTGGTTGCCTATGAAAAGCTAGGTATTCTGAATCACTGGTGTTAACCAACTAATTTAAATATTGCTCTGAATCAGTTCTGACATATTAATTTTAGCTTTAGTTACAGTACGCAGAGAAGGAAATAGACCGGTGAGTGGGGTTGTATTGGTCATTCCTAAAGTCAATGATGTTTCACAAATGGAGACAGGGAAGAGTCGTTGAACCTGAGGATGAGAGGAATTCCCCAAAGCCTCCAGGTGTGGTTGATGAGTGTTTAAGACAGGTGTTTAAAAGCTTGGCTTCTGATCCATGTCTGGCTGATGCAGTCCCCACACTGCATGAGAAAGTTTTGGACAACTTGCTGTTGAGATACCAAAAGGGTTACACTCCTGAGAAAGCCCAAACAGCAGCAGATTTCATCTGTGCTATGTATTGTGCTGTAGATAAGTTTGTAAAGGAGTGAGATGTTGTGCAAGAAAGTTTGGAACAAGAATTGGAAAAACTAAAATTGCAGAATGAAAGTCTGAAACGTGACTTGCAAACTGCAGTAGCACAAAATGTAACCAAGGCTTAGTAGATAACAGCTTTAACCCATACATGTCCCGAAAGAATAAATATACAGGTGGAAGAGGAAGAGAAGCCCCTTCTAGGGCCTCTGGCAGCCCAGCCAGAAGAGATAGCAAAAATGCCTCAGCCTTCATAGCAAATATAAGAGGAAGTAAATCGTCCTGTGAGTGAAACTAAAAAATGGGCACTGGCTAAACAAATGGACTCTCTGACTAAGAAAGAACGTGTTTGTCTTGGCTGTTGGAATACATGGTTAGAAAACATTTAGATCATGAAGATTTAAGAGAACTGATAACAACTTGTGCTGGACCTACGGAAGGAACGGCTTTGTTGGCAGAAATTGAGACAGAGTTAAAGAAAGGTGACAGGGATGGTGTTATCCAGAAGGTAGCCCGATACTTTCTGATCCCCTCTGAATTAAAAAGAACAGCTTTGTTAATACATGAGAAGGAAAAATAATCTGTTATGGCTTATTGTACTAGGTTGTTGTTGATATGTTCTCAGGCTGAAATCGAGGAGAAACAACTAACAGATTTGATCTATGACAGTTTAAGAAAACCTATTAAGGTGTTCATAGAACCCTGGATGGATTTAGATCAGGTTGAATTGATTAAAGCAGCTCAGGAGGTAGAAGGGGTATTAAGTGGAGCAGGTAATTCTTCTCGGAAAGTGATTAGTGAGGCTTCCTACAGTAATCAAGCAGGCTATAATGGCTCCAACCACACTGATATGGGATGTGATAGTAGCAATGAAATAGGACAAGGCCAAGGACGGTATGGTAGGAGACGTGGAGTGTTTAGTGCAGGATCATTGTGAGCAGAGATATGGGCTCAACTTCAGGAAAGAGGGGCAGATATGGCCCGTTTGGACGGACAACCTCTGAAGACTTTCCTAGCTGCTTTAAGTGATTTGATGGCAAGGACTAGATCAGGGTCTCAAACTCAAATGACCATGAGGGCCACATGAGGGCTAGTTCATTGGCCTGAGGGCCGCCTGACTGACACACACACCTCTCAGTGCCCCCGGCCCTGCCCCCACTCCACCCCTTCCATGAGGCCCCGCCTCTTCTCATCCCTTCCTTGCCCCTATTCCAACCCCTTCCTTGAAGTCCCCACCCCAACTCCGCCCCCTCCCTGCCCCCCAGAGGGTGTATGAGGGGTGTGGTGGAGGCTCAGGGCAGGGAGTTGAGGTGCAGCAGGGGGTTGGGGTGCAGGCAAGGGGCTCAGGATGCAGAAGGGGTGTGGGATGAAGCAGGGGTCTCAGGGCAGGGGGTTGGGGTGTGGGGGTGCAGCAGGGGGTAGTAGATCAAACTAAATTTTAAATAAATACAGTGGTTTGTAAAAGCATTACTGAGAAAGTTATAATAAAAGTAGATGTGGTACAACTGGAAAAATGAATGATTAATTTGGCAGAAAGGCTGGTTGTGAAGAAAGAGACTGTAAATAACCAGATTATTTCAGAAGAATTAAGAAACTGAGACTGTAAAGCTGTGGCACTGCCAGACAATAAGTGGATATTTAAAAAGGGAAATTTCTCATGGTTTGGGCTAGAAAGAAAAGACAGTGGTAAAGATAACGGAAAAAAATGTGTAAAGCCAGCTCCTTGGTATTCCTAGTCAGCAGAAGCTGTTCCCCACATTAAAAACAAACAAACAAAAAACACTGTTGCAGGATCTAAAAGCACAAGGGGTAGTAGCAAAGTGTCAAAGCCCCCGCAACTCCCCAGTCTGGCTTGTACAGAAACCAGATGGCAGATTACATCCCATGATTATATTATAAAAACATAATTGTAAATCTACCCTTGCTATAGCCAACCTTCCAACTGTAATGGCCAGACCAGTGGCCGGAGGCTAACTGGTTCTCCGTTCTGAATTTGTTATTTGTTAATTGTTTCTTTATTATGTTATTAACCTCTTTGAATTAATAACAGGCTAAATTATAAGAACTCCTGAGTTCCTGTTAACACCAAAGAAACAAATGCCTGAGCAGGTACAGAAGATCTGGGTAGCAAATTTGATGCAAACATTGGAAAACATTTGGACAGAGAAATCAACACAAACAAAAGGAATAGCCAAAAGAATAATTAAAATATCAATGAAAAGTAGAAAACACGGTGATGCTTAAAATTGATAAACAAAGGTAAAATAATCTATATATAAAAGAAACACTTTTCAGTTAACAGTTAAGTATATGGCCAGTCCCTGTTAGAATGGGTTCCTGTCTGCATCCTGTATCACTTGCCATACCGGTATTGCCCTGGCCTCTTCCTTTGTCATTCAGTGTTGAACGCATTCTACAACAATATGCATTACCTCACCTTTTGGGGGCGAAGCCAGACCTTTTGGCACCTGCTCCCCTATTTGGTGTAAACATTGCTTGTGCCAATCAGAGGCGAACACACACAGGTTTTGGGCCCCGTCCCCTATGACACTTCTGTGATGTCATAGTGAGTACTTTAGGGGTTGCCCTGCCATGTGCAGGCAGGGAGAGGAGAAAACGAGTCCCATGTATCCCGTGTATGCTGTAACCTAGCCTGATCACCTCGAAGCCTCTCTCTCAGCTCACGTGTTTCAAATAGAGCTTCTACGTTTGCCGGTCGTGATGTGTTGGTTTGTATTTGTAAGTATCAGTTATTACTAAATGCTGCATTTTGTTTAGAAATATTGTTAGTAGATATTTTAGGCATTGTGTGTTTTAGGTTTTGTTAACTCTATTAGCTAATCATAAGCTGCTCCCTTACCCCTTGTAACTATCTCCAATAAAATTTAAAATTGATTAATTTTAGTTGTGTGTGTGTCTGCAGTTTGCCTCGTGACCCATACTCCCCTTGCATCTCTTACCTATATAGTCTGTTGCCACGTGCAGCCTGGTAAATAACAGGTCTGCATTTTCTTTTGCCCCTGCGAATACGTGGCAATCTACAGTCCCGTGGCAGTTTTAGTAACCACTCCGGATGGAGATGTGTAAAAACTCTGATCAAATCCAATTATACTTGCCAAGGACTAAATATAACAATTTTCAGAAATGAATGCACAGTTATGTACTAACCTATAAGGTTCAGTCAGAGCCTTGTATGTTTTATTTTGTTTGCTTATGTTTTTGTAGGTTAATCTATAAATTTATGGAAGCAAGAAGTATGCTGAGAAATTTGCTGTGGCTTGGTTGCAATGTGATTATTAGACTTGTCTATGCTACAGGATTCCACCTGAAGGATAAGCCAGAAGATTGTTAAATTACTCAAATTTCAATACAGTTAGCCCCCTTCTTAGGGGCACAAACATATAAACATGCTGGGTCTAACTAAACGGCCATCTAGCCCAGCATCCTGTCTTTTAGCAATGACCAATGCCAGGTGTTTCAAAGAAAATAAAACAGGCAGTGATCAAGTATTCATTGCGACCCATTGCCAGATTCTGACAAACAGAGGCCAGGGACACCGTCCTTGCCCATCTTGGCTAATAGCCCTTTATGAATTTATCTCTTTCTTTTACACAAACAAACAAACAAAAAAAAACCCCACCTTGTCATAGTCTTGGCCTTTACAACACAAGTTCCACCGGTTAATTTTCCTGTGTTTATTTCCTTTTGTTTATTTTAAACCTGCTGCTTAGCAATCTTAATTGGTAACCCCTAGTTCTTGTGTTATAAAAAAAAGTAAATAATACTTTCTCATTTACTTTCTCAACAACAGTCAGGATTTCATAGACCTCTATTGTATTCCCCCTTTAGTTATCTTTTTTGAAAGTCCCAGTCATGTTAATCTTTTCTTATATAAAGTTGTTCCAGATCCCTGATTATTTTTTGTTGCTTTTTTTCTATGCTTTTTTTCAGATATGGCTATGGCACATTAAGTGAATGTTTCTAGGGATCTATACACAATGATTCCAGAACCCTTTCTCTTTTGGGTGGTAGCCGCTAATTTAGACCCCATTCTTTTATATGTATAGTTGGAATTATGTTTTTCCAACATGCATTACTTTGCATTGGTCAGCATTAAATTTCATCTGCTTAGGCACCCTAAAGTTTTGCATCGTCTGCAAATTTTTGCCACTTCATTGTTTGCCTTTTTAATATATAGATCATTTAACAGTACTGCCTTTTCCCAGTACAGATCCCTGAAAACGCCACTGTTTACCTCTCTCCATTCTAAAAACTAATCAGTTATTCTTGCCTTTTGTCTCTTATCTTTTAACCAGTTATTGATCCATAAAGGACTTTCTCTCTTATCCTATAACAGATCACCTTGCCTAAAACGCTTCAGTAAGGGTTCTATATCCTTGTTAATCTTCTCAAAGAATTCTAGTAAACTAATTTTTACTATAACTTCTAAACTGTAAAGATGAAGGAAAATGTCTTTAGTTCTTCTATATTGGCTTTATTCTTCTTGGGTGTTCCGAGGTGCTAAGGAGACCTTAATTACCCAGTGGCCTCACAGGTTGTGTAGTAGGCTTCCTGCTTTTGATATACCATCAGTATGGAAAAATCTCAAAATCTGAAAGCAGCCTCCAGGCTTAATTCTCTGAGGAGGGGAAAGCTTTTAAAAAAAGCTTTTGGAAAGTCTACATTCCAGTATTGGGATAGATAACGGTGCAGATTTTATTAAAATCCTAGCCAGAGTAAACCTTACTGTGAGCAACAACTTGAAGCCAACTTTTGCAAAAAGTCCAGTACAAAAGTCATGTTAGAGTTGTTTCCCTGATAATGTTTACTCTAGCAGCATTTATTTCACTAGGATCAAAATGAGAAAAAAAGGCTAAAAGAAAGCAAAGGAAAAGGGAATAAAAAAAAAACGTCTATCCAGGCAACTGATTTTCCAGTATAAAAACTCTCCATAACTCAATAAAGGAATATCCAGTTGCTAAATGAGGTAAAGGGGATGATAAGAAGGAAGAATATGGAGGATGGGGAAATCTGCCCCTCTATGGTAACAGAATCTGTCATTCCCTTTGAGGCCATTAAAAAACACTCCGGGAATGTGGACATTTCATGTACCAAATAAGACATGTATTTTTGTATGGGTACAGGGATTAACATCCAAGATATTAACATAAAGGTGGCAAGAACCTTCAGGAAAACATGCTTTAGTCATTAAGAGGGAATATAATCCAACTAACAAAAGGTGTTTAGGGACCTCAGGAGTAACAAATGATGCATATGCATTGGGGGCCAACGTATTCCAAGCAATTAATACCAAAACTGGGGAATTGTGAAACCCACATATGCCACATAAAGAAACCCCTCAGACACACCAACACTATTGAAAAAAACACCCCACGAATATATAATTCAAGGAGCTTGGTTTTAAAATAAAACTAAAATTCCAGTCATAAATATAGGATCAACTGTAAAATTGTGTAACATTACTGAGAATATGGAAATATGTCAATGAAGATGTAATTGGTGCACACAGAACATGTTTGCTGGGGTATGGTAATAAATCTGTATTTAAAGTGTCCACACAAAAGTACCCTAATATAAATGTGCTTCAAGATGCCGTACCTCATTGGGGACAATAAGTATAATATAAGTACCTCATTGGGGACAATAAGTAATATATGGGAGGCTAGACATGGGTTAATGTAAACAAATCAACACAAGAATGTCACAATGTTCCTAAATGTATAAAATGGTTAATTCCAGATTGAAATCATAGTATATATATACACAATGAATCTAAATTTAAGATTTCTGTAATCTTAGTCCCTAAGGAGTAGATAATCAACCTTCTGTCACAGAGTCACCAGGCTAATGCTCTAAAACTGCTCTCTAAAAAGCCAGTCAAAACCCTGGTGAGGCATGCCTCCCTTCACACTGTTGCCGGGACAAAAAAAGCCTAAGTGGTCTTGGCCTTCCTGTGTCTGACCTCAAGGCATTTAGCATCCCCAGCTGTCATAAACAGATAGCTAAGGGTTAATGTGTCTTTTACCTGTAAAGAGTTAACAAAGGGAACCAAACACCTGACCAGAGGACCAATCAGGAAACTGGATTTTTCAAAGTCAGGGAGGGAATTTTTGGACTCTGGGTCTTTTGTTTGTCTCTCAGCTATGAGAAGGTTCTTTCTATCGTCTTATCTTCTGTTTCCAACTTGTAAGTACAGGTTGAAAAACAATATAGGCTTTTATGTTGTTTTGGGTGTATTTACATGTGTGTAACTTGCTGGAATGTTTCAAATTGGATATCTTTTTGAATCAGACTGTTTATTCATATTTT
>NC_133769.1:327246133-327248636 GCF_003597395.2 Chelonoidis abingdonii
TTGGGGGTCTCTCCAGGGAAGGTTTGGGGAGACCAGAGGGGGCCAAAACCCTGGAAATTTTGGATGGTGGCAGCGAGATAAGATCCAAGCTGGTAATTAAGCTTGGAGGTTCATGCTAAGCACCCAGATTTTGGACGCTAAGGTCCAGATTTGGGACAGAGGCTTATTACACCAGCAGTGAGTCCACCTGGGCGTGGCTCCTGGGGAAGCCAAAGGGCCCTGCACTTCAACTCCATGGTCAGCTGTATCTCTCAGCCAACATTGTAAAATGGAGGGTTTATTAATTAACAGGTACACAGTGTGGAACGGACTTCTTGGCATGGGAATTGTTAACTTTTAGCCAAGTCCATCTTGGACTCCCCACCTCTCTCCCAACCACAGACTGCCCAGCTTCTAGCAAGCTGACCTCCAACAAAGCCATTGCCCCTCCTCCTGGTCTTAGGCTCACTTCCCGGGCAAAGTGTCACCTGGTTGCATCCCCTGTCCTAGGTTTTAGGTTACAAAGAGCATCTTCTATAGCTTACGTACATGCAACTGGAGTAGCCTTACCTGCCCTCAAGGGTCTTAGCAAGTCACATGCCCTTGTTCCTACCACCTAAGCATTGGTGCAACATGCAGGAAAACTAAGACACCACATAGTAACAGTCAAAACTTACATAGGCTCACTTACAACAAAAAGTGTACCAGGTAATATATGCTAGCACCTGGAAAATAAAACAGGGTACCATAAAATAGCACCAAAAGGGAAATGAATTATGGTAAATACCCAAAGTGAAATGGAAACAAATAATAGGAGCCCAGTAAAAACAAGGCACCTTAATCACAATTGAAATTTGGATTAAAAAGGAGGTAACCGCACCATGAATTTACAATAAAAAAAGGATTGGTGGGAATTATATAAAATAAACCAAGACATATGTTGGTATCAAAAGGAAAAGGGTAATGTAGTAATAAATAACCTGACCTATGGACCAAGAAATGTAATGTACTCGTGGAGATATAACTTATTTCCAGTATGAACTATATCAATGGCACCCTCCAATAACTAAAACCTTTATGACTTACCCTAGATTAACATCGCCAAATGTAAGGAAAATTAAGTGAAATGACACAGATTGGGATATGAAAAAACAAACTAATCAAGGCACACTAGACCAAATAGAACAGTCAGCTAGACTGATAATATATGTAAAACTGTGCTTGCTCAAAAATATAAAATTGTTAAAAAAGCTGTAGAAAAAATAAGATCTCAAATGTGTGCTGGGTATGATGTATGTCAAGTAACAGCATAAAATGGAGTTAAATGGGAATGTTATTTTAAATTTCTGAAACTGCAGCATTATTCCTTGTAAGTTTCTGTTTCGGATATCAAATGTGTAAGCAATATAAAAAAAAAAAGCTTTTCAAAAAACATAAAATTAAGTTGTTGAATTATGCTACTAAAATCGTAAGATAAGTTTTATAAAAACCAGAAAAGGAGACACATGATCTAATAGTTAGCGCACAAATTGTGAGTATGATTGATGTGATATTAAAATTATCTTTGGGAATTGAATTAATACTTAAAGAAGCAACGCTGCAAGACAGAGTAGCCAAAACTCTGCTCTGTGGCTCGAGTAGGGCTGTGAACCAGAAGGGTCTCCAGGCAGCCAAGGCCTTGCCTCAAGGGAATCCGAGACAGACCAGAGGGCTGAGGAGACCAGACCTGGAGAGAAGAAGCCGCCCATAGAATTGGTAACCACCTTCTCTGTTTGCCAAGCAGGAACTGTGTGAGGCTAGCACAGGGCCTGTTTGTATATGTTTGTGAAAGAGAGGCTTGCTAAGAGGAATGTATATTTCTTAATGTATAGTTCTTAATGTCTAACATAGGCGTTATGTGCTTAATGTAACTTGGGTTGGTGATACTGAGGTGAGTGGACTAATTTTATCTTCAGCAACTTTTTTAATGTGTCCTTCGTTGCCAGTTCAGCCTAAGAAGTCTTCATTGAATTCGTCACATTTTATATGGGGTTCTTCTTTAAGGTTCCTTATATGTTAACACATAGCATAGCACAGAAGTCAGTATCCTTTATTTTGTATTTTTACTATCCCCACTGTTATATAACACTTCCTGTACTATCCTACCTGTCTTGTATTTTGATTCACATTTGCCTTAATATCACATAGTTGGCAAATTTTCTTTCACTTTCTCAGTCTGTGATTTCATAACAGACACAGCATTGACCTCTGTTCATAAAATTCTAGAAAACCTTTGTTATGCCTAAGGAATTTTCTGTAGTGCTTGGTCCTGTGTTTCTCATTCTGGTCCCTTCTTCCCCATTTAAAGACTTAGGGTATGTCTACACTACGGGATTATTCCGATTTTACATAAACCGGTTTTGTAAAACAGATTGTATAAAGTCGAGTGCAAGTGGCCACACTAAGCACATTAATTCGGTGGTGTGCGTCCATGTACTGAGGTTAGCGTCGATTTCTGGAGCGTTGCACTGTGGGTAGCTATCCC
>NC_133769.1:327250249-327253785 GCF_003597395.2 Chelonoidis abingdonii
GAGGAGTACAGAAACCGGTTTAAAGAGCCGTTTATATCAATATAAAGGGCCTCGTTGTGTGGACGGGTGCAGGGTTAAATCGGTTTAACGCTGCTAAATTCGGTTTAAACGCGTAGCGTGGACCAGGCCGTATAGTGCTGATGCTCTCCTTTGGCTGCTGGCATACCACATCAGACCCATTCTGACCTTAGTCTTGCATATTCAGCTGAAGGTACCAATGGTGAAAGTGCTTGGGGCCATTATATTTAGCATAATTGAAACATCAGGAGGGTAAAAATGATAGCAATCTGTGAAGGCTGTTTGAATTTCAAATGTGTTATGAGTCACTTGAACAACTGACTGCGTAATTCAGGGCTGTAAGAAAAATATTCTATAGAAGCATGCCCTTTGCCTTGATTTGCTTTTGTTTTCTGTTCTGTACATTAGAATAAAAAAATTATTCCAGCATAGTCCACTTATTGTCTGTATTCCCAAACAAAATAATTGGTTTAGCTTGCCCTAGTGTATTTTGACATAACGCAAAAAATAAAAGGCAAGAAAATCATCAGTTAAGGCAACAGCTGCACCAAACACAAGCCCAATATCCAAGCATTAACCCCTTCCCCCCACCATCCTGACACTCCACTATACCCGCTCACTAATACCCTCTCCAATACACACTTGCTTTCAGTTTGACAATGCTTTCATCCTTAGTGCACACCTCGAAGAACTGAAAATCACACTGCACAGCCTTGACTTTGATCTCACAATGTTACCTTACCACAGAGTCAGAAGGAACCATCAAATCATCTAGTCTGACCTCCTATATATCAAAGGTCACTAATACCACCCAGCCACCCTTACACCAAGCCTAACAACCAGAAATGGAGCAAAGTAGTACAGCCCTCAGGAGACTATTCGCATAATCATATCATGTATTAAGCAGAAAATGACTGCAAAGTTGATTATAGACTCTACATTACTTACCTTAATAGAAGCACGCACAAATTTAGTATAGCGACCAGATCCCACAAATGGGGCAAAGTCAGTGGAGCTCCATATAGGATTTGGCCAGATCAGATATACACCCTGTGAAAATCAGTGTGTCAAGGTGGAAACGCAAAATCACTAATCATTTTTAAACAATTTGACTGGAGTCTCTGCTGATGACTTCATAATTCCAGAAGGTTAATTAAAAGAAAGTTAAGGTCACTGAAGTGCCTACTCATTAGTTGAGTCCTCACTCTTTCCAACTGACAGGCATGGTTTTGCCCGTTCCATGTAACCTCACTTATTTCCGCTACGAAGAAAACTCACTCTTCCTCACCCACATCCTCACTGTTCCACACACTCAATGACAGCTATTGGACTTGAAGCAGGTATTAATTCCAGGGAATTCTGGTGGCTTGTGTTAAACAAGAGGTCATGCTAGATAACTACATAGTCTCTTAAGGCTTTAGAATCTATGAATAGATCCAAGTGTTCAATATATAGACTCAGATACTAATTTTGCATCTGAGATCCACGTGGGATAAGAATACTATTAGTTTGGACACTAGGTAATTTACAAACATACAAGAAAGAAATTATCCCTACCCTGAAAAGTTTACAGTCTAAATTAAATAGCATTGGTCCCCAAACCAGCTCTTGGGCACCACACTATTGACCTCTCTCCACTCTGATGATCAGCCATTCACCGCAACTGTAGCCATATCTGAGAAATGCAGGAATATGGGGTAGAGTGCTTTTCATTTTAGAGCCTGATTCAACTTCCATTTGCATCAGTGGGACTCTTTCCATTTACTTTAACAGAAACTGGAATTGGCCTTTAGTGTAATGTAAGCTTCACTAGGTAGAATATCTCCTTTTCAAGGTTCATAGGTCCACTCAGCACAAGCCGGTTCTAGAACAGTAATACATCCCATCTGTTTTAGAGTTCTTCTCTTATAAATTCCAAACACAGTCAGCTGCATTTTTTAAATTAACTTTACAAAAGCTCAAAGCAATCTCCTGAAATGTGCAAGAGCAAACTTTTTGACCAAGTAACTGCCTAGCAAGTCAATGGATCATTGAGACATGAAAGAGTTGACACATCAATCTAAAAGCCTGTTTTGACAGCCAGTAGAGGGCAGTGGTGCTCACATCCAAAAGGTAATTTGTCATGACTTGAAGAGGTAAAAAATAATTCTAATCTGTTAAATGTGAAAGTGACAATAATACCACTGTCTTGCTTCCTGGCAGAGATAATCAAGGTTATGCAATTTATCCCAGCGAGAGCTGGGATTTATTAACCCAATAACTGGATCATTGCTGCCTGATGAAAATAACACAAGGCCACTATTATTGGGCAGCTCATAACTGACAATGTTTGCAGTTTCTGGAAATCATCCAAGAGCCATACCTTACCCCCCAAAAAACAAAACAAGCATATTAAGCATAAAACAAATTCTTCTACATATTTCATTCCAATGGTGTTAAGCATTGCATAGATATAAAGGCTTTAGTAAGGTCTTGATGAGCATGAGTATATTGGAGATTTTAAAATAGCTTCTTCCTTCCACCAGTAGTGGACCAGAATCAGAGCATTTTGACATCTCCTTCCCATATAGCACATAAATATATATAATGCTTTACAAAACATATAAGAAAGACAGGCTCCCTGTCTAAAAGAACTTGCAAGCTAACTCAGATACCTGCAGTACAAAGAGCAACATTTTAAGCTGCTTCCCCAACCTTCATTTTCTCTGACTTGTTAACGTCCCCTTTAAAATGAATCTTATTTCTTGGTCCTCCACTTTTTGTTGTTGAGTTGCCCCTATAGCTAACAGGTAGAAAGGTATGGAGGCTGTGTACTGGTGACTTTCATACTGTTGGAAAATACCATACTCCATATATGCTGTGTGCAGTCAAAATTCAACTTCACCCTGGAGTCCAACATTACTAACAACAAAATGCATAATAAGATAACAAAGTGCAGCCTAAGCCTTCTCTCTCAGTTTGGCTGCTCCAAGGAGTTCTACGTCAAGGCTCCTCAGATCTGAAATCCTTCTGTCATTGCATCCTAGCTCTGAAGCAGGTTTCTTCCTTTTTCATTGCATACTTTTGGCAAACACTCCTTCACAATTAGTGGCAGGTGTTGCGAGGCAGGTTCGACTTTAGCCTTGGTTTCCTGTACAAACTTTTAACTCCTTCTTGTAGTGGGCCTGACACTCCACTGCTTTAGATCTGATGTAGTCACATCCACCCATATAAAGCGCATCTAGAAGTGCTTCCACAGGCGTAAGTGAGTGAAAAAATATGAATTGATAGCGTTTTACACTTTCTTTACGCAGGTGTAAATCTCTCAATTTTAAGATTTTTTACTGCTGCCCATTGTAGATTGCCACGTATTTGCAGGGGCGAAAGGAAATGCAGGCCTGTTATTTACCAGGCTGCACGTGGCAATAGACTATATAGGTAAGGGATGCAAGGAGAATATGGGCCACGATGCAAACTGCAGACACACACAACTAAAATTAATCAATTTAAAGTTTTATTGGGGATAGTTACAAGGGGTA
>NC_133769.1:327259210-327379891 GCF_003597395.2 Chelonoidis abingdonii
TGTCTGCGCGGTCTGCAGCGTACCACGGGCATGGCCCAACTCCCCCGCATCTTGTTCGTGACGCCATGTAGATTGCCACGTATTCGCAGGGGCGAAAGGAAATGTAGGTCTGTTATTGCTGCACGTGGCAATAGACTATATAGGTAAGAGATGCAAGGAGAGACGCAAACTTCAGACACACACACAACTAAAATTAATCAATTTAAAATTTTATTGGGGATAGTTACAAGGGGTAAGAGAGCAGTGTATGATTAGCTAATAGAGTTAATAAAACTTAAAACACACAAGGACTAAAATATCTACTAACAATATTTATAAACAAAGATGCAGCATTTAGTAATAACTGATACTTACAAATACAAACCAACGCATAACGACCGGCAAACGTAGAGACTCTGTTTGAAACACGTGAGCTAAGAGAGAGGCTTCGAGGTGATCAGGCTCGGTTACGGGGTACACAGGATACTCAGGATTCGTTTTTCTTTCTCCTCTCCCTGCCTGCACATGGCGGGGCGACCTAAAGTACCCACTATGACATCACAGAAGTGTCATAGGGGATGGAGCCCAAAACCTATGTGTGGTCGTTTCTGATTGGCACAAGCAATGTTTACACCAAGTAGGGGAGCAGGTGCCTAAAAGTCTGGCTTCACCCCCAAAAGGTGAGGTAATGCATATTGTTGTAGAATGCGTTCAACACTGAATGACAAAGGAAGAGGCCAGGGCAATACCGGTATGGCAAGTTCTACAGGATGCAGACATGAACTCATCTTAACACCCATCACTATAGTGACTACACAGGGTGCCCGGCAATGACTACTTACTGAAAGAATAGGTTTTAGGGAGGGATGTGATGGAGGAGAAGAATTCCTGTCATATGGGAAGTAGGAGATTTTTCTGAGTGTAGGAGGAAGTGGTGTGGAAAAACGCCAAGAGTGGGAGTTTGGGAGAAGGAATGCATGGAGGAGCATAGGAAGTGAGAGGGCTGTGTACTTCTTCTTTGCCTTTGCCTTGTCCTGTCAGTCAGGGTCAGCTTTGGTTCTTTGTCTCCAAGCATTCTCTCGTCAAGTGCATCTTCCAAGCTGACACCAATCTTCTTCATGCTTTCCTTCAACATCTCAAACCACCTTTCTCTAGGTCTTCCTCGTGGTCTTTGTCTCATTACTACTAGCTTTTGTAGTCTCTGGCCACCATATCCCACATTGTGTAGTCTCACAGGACCCATCCATCTCAGCTGATACTCCCTCAGCTTTTCAATGACGGGTGCTATCTGTGTCATGTCTTGTACCATTTCACTGTGTAGCCTATCAGCTTTTGTTTTACCCACTATCCACCTGAGCATTCTTATTTTGCAGTGCGTTCTTTTCTCTTCCTCATTGGCCAGCCTTCCAACCCATAAGTCATGGCTGGCCTAATCATGATCTTGTACCCTTTGTTCTGTAGTTTACTTGGCATATTCTTACCACAGAGAATTCCTATCAGCTCCCTCCATTTACACCAAGTATTCTTCATGTAGCTCCTAACGTCTGCAACCTCATTCCCATCATGGCTCAATCACTGAACCAAAGTATTTAAATTGTTGCACAGACTGTAACTCCATACTGTCTAGTTTTACTGACTTATCCTTGTGCCTCTCAATAAAGCATCACATGTATTCCATCTTTTGTTAGGTGATTCCTAGGACATTTTCTTCTAATGCAGCCCTCCATAGTTCTAGGTCCCTTTCCAGTTCTTACTTCTCTTCGTGGCACAACATAATGCCACTGGTGAAAAGCAGGCTCCATGAGGTGCCCGTACAATGAGACAAAATTAAAATGCATGTACAGTAGTAGTTCAGTATTTATAGGGTGCTAATTTACTTTCAACATACTTCCATTATTCAGTTAGATCACAGTGTATAGTTCACTGTAAAAAGTCTACAACATTGTTCCCAAATTCCCTCAAAAGAGTGATCACACATGCAAGAGTATTATTAACCATAACACCCACAGGAAAAGTATTCAAATTGTAAATTAGATTTATCTAAATATAAAAGAGATTTGTTCTGTTCAGTGTATGAGATATGAGATTAAAAGAGACCACATTCTAGAAGAGTCAGTCCATCTCAATCCTCACTTAAGCGTTGTATCTATCTACAGGCAAACACATCACAAATCAGATTAAACCAGCGGAATGCTGGTGGCATATCAGTTCTCATCCAGACAGTAAGAATGGTCTCCAAGCTAGGAATAAAAGAGTAAAAAACAGCTGTCCTAGATGTTCTTAATAAAACTGCCATAAGCGTGGCTCTGAATTACAGTGACATCTGTTGTGTATCCAATGAGTGATCACAGATAATATCTCTTCCCATAAGATTTCATTGTATGGCTATAACCAGGAGTCCTTGTTCCAATATGTACAGCTAATTAGTCATACCCACTTTTCAAATAAGGGGTAATTCCACAGTGAGTATTAATGTTCAGCATGAGAGCAAAATCTATGCATTATGTTTAACTGAGTTTTTGTAATTAAATTGCAAGTTGAAATTACTTCATATTCCTGAACGCAAGACTCCATATCTCATCATCTAGTGTAGATCCTAATAGTTCTTCACAAGCTCTTCTTTCCTTATTAAATGCTAGCAGAATGGAGCAAAATTTGTTTTATAAGCTGTGGATATTTTGTTCTAGTCATAGTATTGTTAAATATGAGTTTTACAATGTGTTTCATATTACCAACATAAAGGGAACACTAAAATGGCCAAGATTTTCAATAGTGTCAGGTGATGTTTTAGGTATTTTGAGCCTTGTAAAGGGGACTGATATTCGGAAAGTGCTGAGCAGCCACCCTCTGAGGGTGTGTCTACCCAGCAACTAGACATCTGCCACTGGGCTGTGCTAGCAGACTAGGACTCAGGTTGCGGGACTGTTTCATTGCTGTATAGACTTCTGGGCTAGGGCTCGAGCTTGAGCTCTGGGGCCCTCCCACCTCAAAATAAGGCACCAAAAACAAATCACTTTGAATACCTTGGGTCTTATCTACAGAATAATCTAAACATTACTGGATACAAGTAAATATTTCTGCTTGAACTGAATTATTGGAATGCCAAAAAACTTCTTCCAAAAAACCTCCTTCTATCCTTTCCCCCTTCTCAATTGCAGATAAGTTCAAACAGTTCATGATCCGCAACGGCTGTTCATAACAGATCTCCGTGTGGAATTGTCAGAACCCGATGTATAACTAAAACTGGTTGGGAATTTTTTGATGAAACTTTCTCGTTGAGAAAATGCCAATTAGTTGAAGCTAAAACTGTTCACAGGAAAGGATCAGTTTTGATTAGTTTCTTTCTTTTTTTTTTAAATGGAAAAACGTTTCCAACTTGTTGAAATGTCTTATTTTGCTATTTTTAAACAAAATTCCTCAGTTGATGATTTGTTTCAAAATTTAAGCTAATTTTACTATAATTTTTGAAAGGCTAAAATCAAAATAAAACATTTTAAAATGATCACAATGAAACATTTCAAGTGACCCAAGCTGAATAATTGTTGGTTCATAAAACATTTTAAAATGATCACAATGAAACATTTCAAGAGACCCAAGCTGAATAATTGTTGGTTCATAAAAAAATTTGAGATTTTAATTTTTCCTCCTGGGTCAGGAAAGGAAAATGTTTCAAAATATCAAAAATGTCTTTTTGATGGGAAAATCATTTCCTACCCAGTTCTACATACAACATCAATGTGAGCCAGAAGAGGGCCAGAAACACAACTTTCTGTAAGCAAATGGAATTAAGTTAGCTAATGCCTGTGAACTCTATGTTTAATTATTGTGTACTTTCTACCTTTTACATAAAACCATGGTCAAACTCAGAAATGGATGAATAGTGGGATAAAAACTAATTTACCAGCCACTGAAATCTGAAATGCAAATTTCAATTTCAAATGTATTTGCAACCCTTTCACATTCATTTTCCTTTGCACTTCGTCCAGGACACCTCAGTTCTTTGGCAATTGGGCACCTGGGTGCACTGTCCCGGCTGAGGCCAGGAGGCCATAAAGTCCCTTAAATCACTTATCAGGAGTCTTTGTGAGGGAACCCAAAGGAGGCTGGCGGCCAAAGGTGCGTCCAAGTAACCAACCGCACAATGTCTGGGGGGGGTCAGAGCCGCGGGCTCCTCCTGTATTTTGCCATCCCAAACGCATACACACAAAAACTCGATGTGTGCCAGCAGCAAGTCCTTCGCTCCGAGGGAGCTGACAGCCCGCCAACGAATGGTGCCACTGACTTGCCACCCTGGCCGGATGTTTCTGCCCCACCTCTTCAATGGCTGCCCCAGGCACTGCTTGGCTGGCCTGTGCCTGTGGAGCCCTGCTGAGGCGGCAAGTGTGGGTAGAAGAGTTGACCATAAAACATGTTGCTATTCTTTATAGCATCTCGGGCCACAACGTCCCTGGGGCTTTTAACCACAGCCAGTTATTAAATTAGCAGCAGCCTGAGACTTCTAACTTAGACCAGGAGCTACCGCCTAGTAGTTTAGCCCTCTGGTAGGGGTTAATTTTAGCCGTCCAGTCCGACCTGGACTTCTAGTGTCCACCCAGTTGGTCTGTCTCCTAAAACCTGGACTTTTGCCCGTCCACTTTGGGATTACCTGAACTCCAAGCTCGCCTACACAGCTTGAGAATTCTCAGCTGCCAACCAGTCAGGAATTAATAAACTATGGGGGGCCTTGAATCCCCCCTTTCCCTCTCTCTTGGTCACCTCCCTTGGTGGGACACCCAGATTTCCCAAATTCTTGGATGCCCCTATAAGCGGACAAAATAACCCTTCCCCTCCTTCGTCAGGCTTGCCTCGCAAGCAACTGAGCTTGCGGATCAGCGCGTTACTACCTCAGGTTGTTGAAAGGGAGAAAAAAGAAAGAAGAAGGAACCAGCATTTTTGCTTTGCGCTCTCAGACATGTGAGATGCAAATACCACGCTTGGGCAGCATCTGCCACCCTTGCTCAGGAACAGAGCGAAGCGGAAAAAACTGTAACCCACCAGCAGACAAGAGAGACATTCTTCGTTCTTATTCCCCGTAGTTGCTTCCCCTTTGACCCAAATTAGGAGGAAATAAGCCCCTAGCTGGCTTTCCCCTTTGCCTCCTAGGAAAACAGAACTTTCACAAGGTTTAACAAGAAGAACTTATTAGAAAAAAGAAAAAAGAAAAAGAATCTATTAAACAATCATCTTGCATTTTCTTAAGAAATCAATACGGGCCTCTGGCTTATAATGAATATAAGAAGAAACGTCTGATTTAAAGTTTAGCGCCAAACTTACCACACAACCAATTACATTACAGGTAAATGTACCCCAAGCATCTAGCTGAATGTACTTGCGGGTGTTCCTGGGTACTTACGTGTTTAGCAGAAAGTATTAGGGAGTAGACATTGGAAGAGTTGTTTCTTACTAAAGAGAAACGAACAAGACACCGGGATATTATACAATCCCGCCCTGACTTTTACCATTCCAGTTCCTCTGATTGGTCCATATGCTAAGGTCAGTGTTCGGACGCAGGGTGGGTGTAAAAGAATTACAGATCCATTACGTGCCCCCAATCACCTGGGAGTAGAGAAACTTCATGGAGGGTGCTACCTAACATGTATGTATAAATGGGGCACAGAACGGAAAGGGATACCCACACATGCAGCGGTGGTGCATAGAAATAAGCAAGTGTACAAGACTCAACCATTTCAGGAAAAAAAGTTTCATAACAGTGGTTTCTTGGGGACACTTTCAGGCGGAGATGTCAGCTACTTTTTAGAAGCTCCTGAAGGTGTCGAATTTCAGAAATCAAAATTTGGGGGAGGCTAACTCCACGAAAGTCTAGTTTCTTGTTGTTGCCTTGGTCATGAAGTCCACATTATGCGCAGAGTCGCCCGTTTGTTAGCTGGACCGCCATCCCAACGTATAGCCATGGGCGATTAGTTTTCCAGGGCGGACACCGGGCATAGTTCTTGTCACCGATGACCTGTAGACTTTCCTCTCAGATGTTTCTTGCTGAAGGACGAGGATGGAAGTTCTCGCCGGTCCTGTTCTGCATAAAACTGCTCTGATACACGCTCAGATGCATCGGTGGTTACTAGAATGGTTTGTCAAGTCTGGTCGCCTTAGCACAGTAGGTTCAGACGTGAGGCTGACCCAGCGCGCCGCGCTCAGTTGGGTAAAGGCATTGCTACTCATCAGTCGCGCGATGCATATATTAGGTGTCTGGGGCTTTTTGTTAGGTCGAGGGATCCCACGGAGAGCAGGCCGCGTTTGCTGTTAGTGGGTACAAATCGCTCCTGTAGTAATACCCGGCGCCAAGCTCTAAGAAGATTGGACTGTTCAGATGATTATAGATTCTTAAAAACCTAAGGCATCCATAGAAACTCGATTGATAGCTTCTGGACAGCCACTTTTGGGATACTCCACCTTGGACCTGTAGGGGGTTTATGGTTTCCATTGACACACCTGGATTTGTTTTTTTCTGTTGTTGGGGGTCCCGCGTAAGTCACTCTGTTTTGGGCTATTTGACACTTATTTGGCGCTTAACAGTTAGTCCTGCTGCTGATCGGTCAAAGACCTTTTCCAGGTGTTTAGGTGTGCGGGCCAGGTCAGAAAATACGGCCACATCTCGAGGTAGGCAACTGGCCATTTCTCCCAGTCCTGCTAGTAGACGAATGCTACGTCTCTGAAAGGTGGCGGGTGCATTTGCGCAGCCGAAAGAATGTACATTAATTCACTATCCCTGCAGGGGACGATTGCTGACTCCTGCAGGTTCATCTAGTCGGTACTGGCCAGTACCCTTGGTTAAGTTATTGTAGGATGAAAACTGGGCACGTCCCAACTTTCAATAGCTCATCGGGTATGCGTGTGCATTTGGATAGTTGTCGTGGAACGAATTTCGTCACCGCTTTAGCTTACAAGGTAGTCACACAAAGCGTTTTTCCATCTGGTTTTCGGTACAGACTACTGGAGATGCCATGCAGTGGTGCGTAGATGATTGGATTGATACCATCTGTAAGATGTCTTGGATTTCCCGTGAAGGAAGAGCCTGTGTGACGGGAACCCGGTTGGGTCGTGTTTCATAATTGGCTGAGCTTCCTGTGCTGCGATGGAGTGCTATGCCCGTCAGTCAGTCCGGAGTGTGCTGAGCAATTGTGCGAAGTTGGTGCATAGTCTGGTTTTTGCGCTGCAGCGTTCCAGTGGGTGGTTGAGCGGTTCACCTATTCCACCGCGCCGTCCTTTTGCCGTCATAGTGCGCCTAGGCACTCTGCGTCCTCTGCTCCTGGACTGATAACCTGACAACTGTATGTTCTGCGAATAAAGGTGGAGGAGAGTATACTGGTACAAGGCTTTGGGTTTTAGTGGGAATCAGGGAAATGCTATGAGGATCGTAACAGTCCGGCGGCTCTTTGGACTGTGAATGGCCCCTACCGGATGTTTTCCAATCTTTTATGATGTTGCGCTTTAAGACCTAACCCGGTCTCTGTCTGGCACGAGACGGCTCCTCTGGTATGTTTATATCGTTACACGGCTTTTGCGATTTTTCTTTCCCTCCCCTGAAAGTATTTTTTTTTTTTTCTTTTACCTTTGATTTTGTTTGTGTTGGTTCTTAGCGACGTGGCTAGTGGCATAGCCGGAGCGGCTGTTTTGGTAAGTTGCTCACCAATGCAGGATGTTGCAGCTCCCTGAGTACGCGACTTATAACTCTCCTCCCATTTTGGTGCTTCCCACTGTATGGCTTAATACCTCGACTGGCTCTACCAAGTTCTAAGGGTGAGCACCATAAACTGGGTGCCGGTTAAGCCCTGTAAGCAAAGGCAATGCCTGCAAGATAAGGTCCCAGTCCGTTGGAGTATGCATTTTACGAATTTACGGTCCTGGCCCCAAGGTTCCATATAACTTTTCCGATGGCATTGGGTTTTTGTGATCTGTGAGTATGGGGGTGGCAACCCAAGTGATTACCTGAATTTTCCACCGGTCTCCATGGTGCTTGCCAGGAAATTAGATCCTGAATCCGTCAGGATTGTCGGAGGGCCCAACCGACTGGTGACATGTCCGGTTAGGGCCTGGCCACTGCTTAGCTTGGTATGCACCTGTGTTGGTGCCAAGTACGTTACCTGAGCACTGCTTCTGGCCACATCGGGTCGCGTCCACGCAGTCAGTACGTACCTGCTTTCCCTGGGTGTCTTTCTCGGAAAAGAGCGACCGATTCCACGCTACGTCGCTGAATGGCCTCTCACTTATGGGGGAGTGGTGGAGAGGGGTCCTTTGCCGATCTTGAGGCTTCGACTCTTGGCCACAGCTCACAATGGAAATACCGGGCAACTTCCTTGACAGATCCCCCTCCCAGTAGAAGACTTCCCACTGTCTTTGTCTTCTGTTCACCCCGCCTGACACTGGGTAATGATCATGGCTAGCTCAAGGCTTCCCCCTGTACTTTAGTTCGGAACCACAACCGCTGGTTTTGCCGTTGCCCTTGTCCCCCCATGGCAAGTCAATCCAACCAAGTAAAGAATTTCCTGATATATAAAGTCCTTGGTCTTATAAGTCACGACGATCGGTGAAGAGCTTGCAGAGGCGGTGAGTGCTCCCGTATGCGCCGCCAAGCTGTCTGAGGTCTATCATTGCTTCTGTCAGTCCGGAACTGTTCCCGTGAAGCTGTGGGCTCGTGCTTCTCCCAGGCTGGGGATGGGGCTTGGTCCCTACTGGAGTGTGAACCTGATGGGGTGTGTCAGGTCTGTCACTGGTCTGCACCTGGTGGTATTTGCAGGTTGCTAAGCCTCTTTTGGTGTATGGTTGGTTGTTGCTTCTGCCAAGTCAGGCTGTTCGGTCCCTTCTAGGCTTGGTGGTTGAAGGTGGTAGGTTGCGCTTAGCTTGTGCTGGTTGCTGTATTCCCAGTTTTCGGTCTGGGAAACTGGAGGATGTTGGTGGGCTTAGTTCAGACCGTTGACATGGGAATCGGGCTTCCACTACCTGCAGTTGAGGTCTCTGTACACAGAAGTTCTGTGGACGGACTCAAGAATAGGATGGGGATATGGAAGTCTGTCTGGTTTGGGCTGCGTGTAACCTTCTTCCTTGGGACTGTTAACTTTGATTGGCAAGGTCTCTTCTCCCAGCTAGGCATGGGGGATGGATATTGTACTAGACTGCAGAAAGTCCATTCTGACAGCCTATGTACTGACATTGAGTAGTTCGCTGTGCAAGATCCACGTTGTCTGAAGGAGGTGATGTCCCTTTTGGCCCTGGTTGAATGGGTTTGGGATCGCGATCAGTTGGTGGATAGCTGACACTTGTGCTCCCGTGGTCCTCAGCGTAACTTCTTTCAGCCACTCTCGCTTTTCCCTTTGCTCAAGGGATTTGAGAGGGTATCTGGGCACTGGGAGGGTCTTAGGTCCCTGGGGGTGCAATGATTGCACGCCGCGGTAGGTTATTGCGGCAGTTGGCCTTTGGGCAGGTTGGCCCTTGATATGTCCGTTTCATTACTTGTGGATAGCTTCTTCCAGGTAGGTGTTACTGAATTGAAGGACAGTCACTGGCGGACTGGGTGGGTGTGTAGGACTGATAGGGTGTCTGCGGCTTTCTTTGGGTTTTTAGGTGGATAGTTTTGGTTTGCCCTTGGTTAGGGTTATTGCTGGGGTGGCTCCTGGGTTTTCCATCCCCATTTTCAGGTAGGATTTCTGCTGTCTGCCTCGGCCATCCATTTTGGCTCCAATCTCCCCCGCCTCGGGAAGTTGTGGGGTTGCATCTAGGATGTCCATGTTATTTTCCTCAGGAACACCATCTCAAGAACTGTGCTCCAGTGCATATGACGGTGGCGCAATTCTTCAGAAGGTTTGAACCCTGGGTTCCTGATATCCAGCGTTCGCAATGTTCCAACGTCTGTAGGCGTGGTTCAGGAAAGGACCCTCTGGTTTCGACTTTTGGTTTTGCACTCGCGCCGCGGGCCGATGTCGCCGGGTTATCCCGTCTTGGATTGGCTTGGGTTTGAACCAGTCTCTATATTCATTTGTTCCTTTTGGCATTTTAGCCGCCCATCTGCACAGGGTCCCACTGCATTGTGCGTCAAGCATCTGCTCTAGGCTTCAGGGATGTTTACCCAATACTACAGACCCCCTTCGAAATGTTTCTAGGAAGGTCTCGGGCTCCTCACCTCGCTCTGGTAGCTGGGGAAATTATCCTTGTGCGGGACAACCAAACGAGGCGGCGGAGGGTTAGGATTTGTGGAGTCTGCACTGCTAGGCCCTTTCTATCCTCCAAGGCCTGCTGGTGAGCCTCTCTTTGTTAGTTCTAGCTGTCTTTTTGTGATCGCCTCGGTTCTGCTTGTAGTTTCTGTCTGTGATCAGCCTTTTTGGTTCTTGTTCTCTTCTTGTGGGTGACAGTTTGATTTGTCGTTCCTTTTCTTTTAAGTTCGATCTCCTTTTAGATTAATCTTCAAGATTCCTGAATTTTTTTCCCTTGGAACTCATGGTTTCTGGTTCTTTTGTTGGGGTGCCCTCTCGGTTGTCTGATGCCGGAATTGCTGGCCTTTTTGCCTCTGAGATTTGCTTAGTCTGTTTGGATAGGGCTTGAACCAACACAAGAGTACTGTATTACCTGTGTGCGTTTGCTCGGAGCGGGTATTAAGTTCCATTTTTAAAACGACCGTTAATGGGTTTCTTATGATAAAAAAAATGGCAAGCTGCTAGCAGCAGATGAACATTCAGTGCTACAGGAGCGAAAAACAATTTCAAGCATGGTTGCCCCTGTTACAACCCATCTCTTCCTCAAGTAGTACGAGCCTAAGAGCTAGCAGAGGGATTAAAAATTTTTCCTCTAAAACATCTTCTTCTCACGCTCTGTGGTGTGAATGCTGCAGTTGCCCTTGAAGGAATGGCGTATTGTTTCCAGACCAATGTTTCCTTAACTGGCTCTCTTTACATGAGCTCTTACTAAAATGGTCCGCCTGCTTTGAAGACAGCAGGGGAAAGGAACAGAAAAAATTTTTTTTTTTTTTCTGTCTGCCCCTTTTT
Organism: Chelonoidis abingdonii; assembly: GCF_003597395.2. Taxonomy (NCBI): domain Eukaryota; kingdom Metazoa; phylum Chordata; order Testudines; family Testudinidae; genus Chelonoidis; species Chelonoidis abingdonii. The sequence continues at coordinate 327,270,220 of NC_133769.1, forward strand.
AAAACCCAATTCCTTCTGGCCTGCTAATGCCTAGCAGGGAAAAAACATTAATGTAGCATGGTGTTATGGATTTATACTTCCCATATCGCTGCACCCATGTGGTAATATCTAGCCGTCAGTCCAGGACCTGGACTTTAGTGTCACCGTCTGGATCGTTCCAGCAAACCTGGACTTTGCGTCCAAAGTTTGGGAACTTACCTTGAACTCCCCAAGCTACTTACCAGTATTGGATATTCCTCGCTGCCACCAGAGTCAGGAATTAATTATGGGGCCTGATCACCCCCTTTCCTTCTCTGTGTCCCTCAACCCTCCCAGTTGAGGGGACACCCAGGATTCCCATCCCTTTGGGGATGCTAAAAGGCAGGGACAAATAACCCCTTCCCCCTGCTTCTCAGGCTTTGCTTCGAGCTAACCTGGGTGAAGGAAGAAACCAGCCTTTTGCTTTCCCTCAGGCAATGGAGATGCAAATACCCAGCCTGGGCTCTGCCACCCCCCTTGCTCCAAAGGAACGAGGAAAACTTGTAAACCACCAGAGACAGAGAGATTCTTGTCTGCTTTCCCCGTAGTCTGTCGTGTTCCCTGGACCCAACATAGGAAATAGCCCACAGCCTGGCTTTTCCTATTGCCTCCCTAGGAAAAGAACTTTCACAAGCGTTAACAAGAAACATTTATAGAAAAAAAGAAAGAAAAATTAAAACAATCATCTTGCATTACGAACACTCATTCAACACTCTTGCTTTAGATAATATAACGGGAAACAGTCTGATTTAAAAGACTAGCCCATTAACCAGCAGCAACCAAATTAACATACAGGTAAATACACCCAAAACCATCAGGTAGCTGAATTACTTTGCGGTTCCTGGGTACTTTACAGATGTTTAGACAAGTATTAGGCGAGAGAATTAGAAGAAAGGCTTCGTTGTTCCTCATAGCTAAGAAAGAAACCAACAAAGACCACCGGCGAGTTATACAATTCTCCGCCCCTGACTTTTAATCAATCAGTTCTGCTGATTGGTCTCTGCTCATGGTGTTGGCTTGTACCTTTCAGGTTAAAAGGAAAACTTAACCTTACCTACCTGTATCCATTCTATGACAGCCCCCGTGGATCAGCAATGTGCACCACGCCACACTTTGCCCGCCTCTCAGGTCCTGCACCTAGAGTTTTCTCAGGCAGGACCACAAGACTCTGCGGGCCTCTTAACTAACAAATGAGTTGCACTTATTGAACTAAACTGCCTTTGCTGCCAAGCTTCTGATTCCGTTGAAGGCAGGTTTCTTACCTGGTTAAAATACACTAGTCTACATGAATTAAAGGTTCCGATCCCCATGTTTTAAGCCCTTTTTCTGCAAGATGGCACACTTTGGGAAGCATGCACTTGTAAGTCAGAGTCAGGCTTCGAGCCGCCTAACCCGACATCTGGTGGTGTGTGTAGGAGTGTGGGAAAGAATCTCAAAAATTTTCAATACGGTTCCGATATTGTGGAATAAGATTTGTGCGATTGGCAATCTCAACCTCACCTTTAGCATAAAACTCCACAGCAGGCTATGTGTGGTGATTAACAGCTCTTGGGATCCTATTTTTGCGGGGGTGGTGTAGTTGTGGCGAGGAAAAAAAGTTTTGTCATTCCTGATTGTTTGTGAGATGAGGAGCTCGTGGGACTGCTTTGGTGACAGAAGTGACGTCAACCTCAGTTGGGTGACTATTGCCAAACATGGGACAAGGGTTCAAAACCCTATGAATTGAGAGAATTGGGGGCTGGTGGTGACACTATGGTATGGCGTGCTTGCCTTTTGAGGGTCGTAACACCAGTGTGCCACATCCTCCTCTCTCTATGTTAAAGAGATAGAACTAATTTGATTCTATAGGAGGCCTATACAAGGGCTTGCTGAGTGGATTTTCATGTTGTGACCCAATGGTTGCACCAGTGCTCCCCTATAAGAGCTGACTTAGTGGGGGAGCTGAAGAACCTACATTAAAGCAGGGGACAGGGCAGGGAGAGCAGCTGGACAGCCCATGGATTCAGTGGAGCAGATGTGAAGCCAGTTTGCGGAGCAGGGAGTTGCAGCTGGTGTCGGTGGAGCTGGTTGTGTTGAAGGGCTTGCAACAGAAGCTTCACTTGGAGAGGTTAGAGCAGTTTGGCCTGCGCCCAGTTGTTCATAGGTGCCCTTAACACCGGTGTGCTTATCCCTCCCCAATTTCCATCCAGCTTGGGGGGGTGTTTAAAACTCTTACGATAAACTCACTTGAACTCTGGGGGGCAACTGACAAACGTTTTGGTCGTTCTGGGATTGGTGGTGATTGGGACTTAAGACCTAAGGGGAAAACGGACAGTTCGCAACGTACTGGTTGAGGATCGGCTTGTTTATTGGTTTTGTGTTATATTAACCCGTGTTATGTGGTGGTTTCTCCATGGGATTTGCGCATGTTATTCCTTTCGTTTCATTAAAAAAGTTTTGTTACACTTCAGACTCCGTGCTTGCGTCGAGGGGACAGTCATTGCCTCCTGAGGCGCCTCGCCAGGGGGGGATAGGGATTATAATGTTTATGTAAGTGTTCCAGGTCACTGGGTGGGGGCTTGAGCCGGTTATGCATTGTGTTATTGAAGCAGAACTCCTGGATACTGAACCCGGCCCTTGTTGCTACCAACTCAGACGGGCAGAAGGGTTACACAGTGGAATCCAGGACCCTTCTGTTCAGGCAACCTTTTACCAGGTGTTTGAACTCCGAGGGCGGGGTTTTATATCCTATCAGTCTAACTCTGTTCCCATTGAAGGCAATGGGAGCTTTACCTTAATGGAGGTAAAGTAACACTTTTGTAAATCCCACCTACCACCATGCAGGTGAAGTTGAATTACTGTGGAGTCAGGCTACCAGGGAGATTCATGATATAAAAGGCGGTTCGCACACTGGGAACTAAGGCCTTGGCCAGGGAGGTTCTGCATGGAAACCACTAGGAACAGCCAGGTTTCATCACAAAGCTTAGCTTAAAGTTTATCTTTGGTTGTTATTGAACTACTCATAGTGCCAAATCCCAGGATGGGGATACATTTGGATGATATCGTGTGTTTATTATATTAGCCTCGCAAAAACCTGCATGAACAAAGGATGCAAAGTCAAGGTTAAATCTCTGCCCTTAATTTACCCCTCTGTGACTACGTATTGCAGAGATTTCCGATCACTGTGTGATCTCACCTACTGTGCCACAAATCAGGCTACTGTTTTGGCTTGGAAATGTTTAGTAAATTTCACAGCAGGAAAAAACAGTAAGTCACAGATAAGTCCCCAAATAATGCAGTTTTTGCTACATCAGCATGCATACCCCACACGCACTCTGCAGTCTCAACTCCTATCCCACAGGGCTGGCCCTATGCTCTGGGCGTGCAACTGCTGCAATACCCACATTTGGCCCAGCTGCCCTTCTGTAGATGGAGATGGAGGGGCGGATGGGCCAAATTTGATTGGCATTCTGACTGAGCACATGGGGTCACAATGCCACTTAGGTTTGGCCCATCCGCCCCTTCGTAGATGGAGGCAGAAGGCTGTACGAGCCAAACCTGGGTGGCATTGTAACCACATGTACCAGGTTGCAATGCCACTTGGTTTAACTGACTTTATCCAAATTGATGATTTCTGTGCCCACTGTGATTTTCATGTCAAAATCATAGCCCTAGTCACAATACACAGGTAAAACAAGATGCATTAGCAGGGAGGCATAGCTTTAACCTTGTATTTCTTTGTTCTGGTAAAATCAGATATGGTAGGGCCAAATTAGGCTGTGATTTTATTGCCTGTGCAATTGCACTTGTATGTCCTCCAGCTTTCAAAAAATGGCATTTATTAGCAAGAAACTATGGTATAACTAAACGAGTGCACAGAAACAGTTGGGTGGATATAGGAATGTAAAGCCTCATCTTACACCGTTTTTTTAAATTAAAGGGGTAGCACCTGCTAAGCTAACAGGGGCTCCTGTTATATGTGCATCTGAGATTATATGTATAAGCAAGGTTTGAAGGAGCTCTCCCCTGATGGCTAGTGATGATCTAGGGGGGAAAGGCTTCAGGATCAGGCTGTATTTACATGAACATACCTACTCTGCCAAAGTATCCAGCAGATAGAGCTGTGTTGCCCAAGTGATCAGTTTTGGCTGATGTTAGGTTACAAATCGCTTTAGTACTGAATACAGAGGTAATGAAATTTTGTTATCTTTATTGTATGAGTAAAGGGCAGCAGGACTGTGCTTAGCCTATCCTGATTGAGGGCATAACCCTCAGCTGAACTGAACTCCCTAAGCAGGGGGTTCAGATGCCAGAGCCTAGTGGTGGGTGAGAGTGGATGGAGATAGGTGTTCCTGCCTGGTGGTGTGGGCTCTCTGCCAGATAATCCCAGGCACCATTTAACCTGCCCCTATCCACTGTTTAAAGATAGAGCTAATTAGGCTCCACTGAGAGTCTTTTGCTGTATTAAGTGATCACTAGGAGAGCTGAAATCACCAATAATCCAGTCCAAGTGCTACTTAAATCTACTCTGGGAAAGTGTTTCTGCACAAGAGACTGCCTAACCTGCATTAGAAGTGAGGTTCCCCCATTGTGAGCTGAAATCACTGAGAGCTAGATGGAACCTCAAGAGATCAACTCACAGAGGTCTCAGTAGAGAGGCAGGTGGCATCAGAAGGTGACAGCTCAGGGCCATCGGCAGTGGAGCAGATGTTGGCGCAGTGGCACAATGAATGACAGCGGTGGAGTGAATGACGTTGCAGTGGTGGCAGCAGGCAGTGATGCCAAATGAATGGCAGCAACTGTGAGTCAGTTGCAGCGGCACCAGCAATGAAGGCATTGCTTGACAGTTCTCCCCTCTTTCCCCCTAGGTGGACCGTGGAGGTGAACTCACATGAATGCACCCCTGAACACTGGGTCTTTGCTGACTAAGGACAGCAGTTGTAAGTGGAGTGTGGGAGAGAGAAAGGGGAGAGGCATGTTAAAGGGAAATTGGTTGGACTTTCAGACCACAAGGTGAGAAATGGAAGCAAAGGATACTGCCCAATGTACTCTGTGGTGAGAGTTTTGCTCATGGTCAGATGTGTTACAATCATGGTTGTGGTGTTTCCCCATATTAATAACCTGTTCCTGCCCTTTGTATTAAATGTTTTATCTGCAACACACAGATTCAGTGTTTGTGAGTGGGGAAGTATTGCCTTGTAGAGGCACCCAGGGGGTGGTGGTTCCTCTTCCCAGATTAGTGGGTGGGGCTTGAGTCTATTCTGTATTTTATTGTTAAGATGGACCCCTGGATGTTGAACCTGGCCCTTGTTGCCTCTGACTCCACTTGGCAGAAGGGTTACATATGAATGTTAACTCTCTAGCTAAGTTTGTTGTGTGTGCAGCTCTACTGATCTTCATTGTGAATACTGGTAAAAAGTGCTAAAAACTAATAGGAAATGACAAATCAGAACCAAGAGGACAACTCAGTGTTGTTGGTTCCACAAGCAGCACCTAACCTGACAGGTTATAGCATTGCCCACCTGTGTCACTCAAACTCTCTGTTTTAGGTGTCCCATCCGTCAAAATATAGCAAATAATATTGCTTCATACTTGCCCAGAGATTTTTCATCTCTAGACCTCAAAGCAGATTACAAAGGTGGGTAAACATTAGCTCCATTTTGTACTTGGCCTAAATACAGTGAGTTGAAGCAATTTGTATGAGAGGCACTGTGCATTAGTAGCTAAGTTATATGTCTCCCAACTCAGAAATCAGGCTCACATTTCAAACACAAATCTCTCTGTACTTGTGAGTAAATTTTGTTCCTCAGTTGTCTCATAAAAATGGATCCCATGCACATTCCTTCCAGGACAAAGGGACATCTGGGAGAGATGAGGGGGTGCAGGAGAAGTAATAATCTTACTAGATCTTGGAATTTCTTTCAGTTTTGAAAAGGAGCCCAGAGTGACTCATAGGTGGATGGTATAATAATCTCTTGCCTCAGGCTTTATTCTCTGTTTGCTTCACAGACGGAAAATTGGGCCTATTTTTCACATAATGGCAATTTCTTATTCCTGCCCTTGAAAACTACCTCTTGCCTGAGCTAATGTCAAATTTTGCCTATGTTTCAAATGCTGTAGTGTATTGTGATTTTGTTGGGCAGACTGAAGGACACAGTGAAACAGAAAATACTTTGCAAAAATGCCACGAAGACACTGCTTTACATTTTTTTAATCTGAAAAGCACTTACTCACTTTTATCAAAATTTTCACAAAATGTTCTAATTGTCAATTAAACTTAAAAATGTTAAAGCAAGAAGATTTCTCTCTGAGTTTTTTTTAATTACTGGGTGAATCAAAATTAGCTATATAATAGGGACTGTTAACTATCAACTACAGAAAGTTTTCCATGCTTTCTAATTTGTAGCCTGCCAACAGAGGGCAACACGCAAACGCTCCTAAGTGCCTGAAAAGCTCCCACTGTACTTAATGATCAAAACCTCTCTCTGACACTAATGTGAGCAGGATTAGGCTTCAACCTATTTACAACAAAAATAATTAAGAACTTTGCATAATTACAGTCTCTTTTCTTTAACGATAGCTGATGCACAAATGTTTGGCAAATGGAAGCGTATAAAGTTAGTAAGGTAAAATGGATGGTCAAGCTCCTATTAGGGTATTACAGATTTAAGGCATGTGTATTAGGCTATTAAAAAAATAGATTTAATAACTTGCATTGTTATTAACACTATTTAATCCTTCAATTAAACTGGACCTGATTGTAACCCTTGGATCCACATTCACAAATGGAAATTTCTGTGCTGCCCATAAAACGTGACTGAAATAAAGGTAATTTTTCTACCATTGATGGCACCGTTACAATACATATTCTGGGATAGATCTTCAGCTGGAATAAGTAAGTGCAGCTCTCACCGAGGCCTGGTCTACACTATGCATTTAAACCTAATTTAGCAGCATTAAACCGATTTAATCATGCACCCGGCCACACAATGAGGCCCTTAATATCGATATAAAGGGCTCTTTAAACCGATTTCTGTATTCCTCCCCGACGAGAGAGACGAGTAGCGTGAATCGGTATTGCCATGTCCAGATTAGGTTAATGTGGCGAAACATCGATGGTATTGGCCTCTGGGGGTATGCCACAGGCACCATGTGATCGCGGTCCAGAAAGCAATCTGAACTCGGATGCACTGGTCTAGGCGTAGACCGGAAAGCCCTGCAAACGTTTGATTCATTTCTGTTGGCCAGCGTAGAGAGGCTCACCAGCACACGGTTTGGACCCACGCAGAGCTCATCAGCAAAGGTAACAATGCAGTCGCCTGGAGAATTGGAAAAAGAGCTCCAGCATGGACTGCACGGGAGGTACGGGATTCTGATCGCTCTAAATGGGGACGAGGATTCAGGCTAAAAAGAACCACCGTTCCAAGTGAAATGAAAACAACATTTGAAAAATTCCAAGGCTATGAACATGGAGAAAGGCAACCAGGACTCAGTGTCAGTCGTGTGAAAGTTAAGGAGCTAGCACAAGCCTACCAGAAACCAAAGAAGCAATGGAAGATTGGGGCAGGGCTGAAACAAGGCCGCTTTTATGCTGAGTCACTGCATGGCAATTTGGGATGGGGGGGTCCGCACCAGTCCTATCCTTGGATCCAAGAGGTGGGGGTGTAATCTCAGCCATGCCTGAGGAAGTTCTGCGGATGGGGAAGATGAGGAGGAGGAAGAAGAGAAGAGCTGCCAAGAGCACGACAGAACTCCATTTCCCAACAGCCGGGAGCTTTTTCTCACCCAGATGGAATTCCCTCCACCCCCCAAGCCAACTCGCCCAGACAGTGAAGCCATGGGAAGCGACTCTGTGAGTGTACCTTTGTAAATAGAAACATGGTTAAAAGACGTGTTTTTTAATGATAATTTGGCCTGAGGACTTGCGGACTGCAATCGTGCCAGTAACAGTTATGGAAAAAGGTCTGTAAACACGTCTGGGGATGGAGCGGAAAATCCGTCAGGGACATCTTGAAGCATCTCCTGGAGGGTACTCAAAAGCTTTTGCAGAAAGTTCTGGCAAGGCAGCCTTATGTCCATCATCATGGTAGTACATACATAACCACCGCCATGCATGTAGCAAGTAATCCTGATATCATTGCATGACAAAGCCTAGCTGCGTATCGGGCCGGTGATCTGCTGGCATTCCAAAGCAACATCCGTCTTAGAGTGATATCGTTCATGGTAACCTGGTTGAAATTCAGGAATTTAATTAAGGGGACAGAGATGGCCATTCCTACTGGGCTGTTTGCCTATTGCTTAAAAGAAATCCTTCCTTGCAGGCAGCCAAGCAGGGGGAAGGGAGGGGGCGGGGAATGTCGCTGAGCTTTTTCGTGTTTGGCTAGGAGGGATCTTCTCTGCTACCAGCCACGCGGTGGGCGGGGGGGAACGGGGGTGTTTAGCAGTGATCTTCCATGATACCAGCCACGCGGTGGGGGGGACGGGTAAAGCGATCATCCCAGAGAAATGGATGGGGGGGTGGTTTCAGCTGCTGCATGTTAAAACTGAATGGGATTTACTTGGTATTTGGGAAGGAGGGCACTGTGTATATGAAGGCTGCAGAAGCCGAAAGACAATGGCTTAGCATGGCTGCATGCTAGCTGAATTCTGCTGCCTGGACCTGTGTCTATGAGATCTCTAACACCAGAGCCACAGGCACTCAATATTAAGATGCAAAATGCGACCTTGTAGTGAAATCACATGTGCTATGTAAGGTGAATAGTGTTGTTCACTGTGAAAGAGTATAAGCATTGTTCTGTAAAATGTATCTTTTTAAATACTTCTCTCACTTTTTTCCCTCTGTCATGCAGCCGCAAATTTTTCAAGACTCCCTACTCCATCCTGAAGGCTATCTCAGATAAGGTGGTGGAAAAAAAAGACACGAGACGAAATGTTCTCGGAAATCATGGAAGTGACCCACAATGAAAGAGCTCATCTGAATGAGTGGAAGGACGTGGTATCAAATTACAGGAAAGACACCAGTGAACATGAGGACAGGAGAGACCAACATGAGGATAGGAGGGACGAACGTGAGGAGAGGAGAGAAGTTTGAGATGAGAGGTGGCGGCAGGAAGATCAGAGGTGTAGGCAGGAAGATCAGTGGTGGCGGGATGCAATGCTAGGGCTGTTTTGTGATCAAACTGACATCCTCTGACATCTGGTGGAGCTTCAGGCACAGCAGCAGGGTCACAAAGTGCCGCTGCAGCCCCTGTGTAACTACCCTCAACCCTCACCATGTTCCGTATCTTCCTCACCAAGATGTGTAAGAACGCGTGGGGGAAGACTTCGTGCACCTGCCCACTCCACCCCCATGGATAGCCCAACCAAAAGGCTGTCATTACTATGAAATTTTTTTAGTGGCCTTTTCCTTCCCTCCTATCCTCCTCCCAAACCACACCCGGGCTACCTTCTCAGTTCTCTCCCTCTTTTTATAATGACTTAATAAAGAATACATGATTTTTAAACAATAGTGACTTTATTTCCTTAAGCAAACTGTAATCGAAGGGGGAGGGTGGGTTGCTTACAGAGAATGAGTCCAGAGAGAGATAGCCACCCACATGGATGTTGGTGAAATGTCCCTGTGATCCACCATGTTGCAGCACCATGAAAAAGTACCCCTTCCGGTTTATTCGTACTCAGCGCCTGCGTGCCCAGTGCCCAAGATATGGATATATGTTCCATCTATCGCCCCACCACAGTTAGGGAAATCCTATTGCAGCAAAGCATCGACTAACATAGATGCACCAATTTTCCCAGGAGTCACAACCTTTCATAGCACAGTTAATGATTGCTTTTGGCTACTGCATCACAAGAGCCCCACAGTAGATTTGCCCCCATCTAAATTGATTCCCGACTGACTGAGCGTCCTGGCATTGCAACTCCAGAGGCTATCCACCACTTCGCGTCTCAACTGTGAGGCTGCTCTCATCTTGGTATTCTGGCCGTTCAGAGCAGGGGAAAAAGCAAGTCAAAAGTTCCATGAAAGTGGCCGCTACGCAATGCGAAATGTCGCGCACGGCAATCTTCCAAACGCTGGCAAAACTATGTGTCTCACCATTCGTGCGTGTTCCCGGCCCAAAATCGGCTGTCAATAGCTACAACCCTCCCCAGTACAGCAAGATCTCCAAAGCGCAGGCGCCCCATTTGAAACAATCTGTGTCCATTGTCCTCACATTCCGTTGCCAGCTGCCGTACCACCTTCCTCCTCACGTGGCTTTGCAGTCTTGTTCAGCATAGAGTGCACGAGAATGCGCGAGTCTTTATAATGTCCATGATGGGTTCTTGAATCTAGCAGCGGTCCATCTTGCGGCTGACATGATTTTTTGCACAGTCACACCAGAAAAAGCGCAATAAACAGTTTGTCTGCTGCTTTCATCGGAGGAGTGAGCTGTACCGCAGAACTCACCCCAACGACAATTTTTGCACCATCTTCAGCACTGGGAATCTCAACCAGAAATCCAAGGGCGGGGAGACGTGCGTGGACACTTGGGATATGCTACGGGATAGCCACCCACAGGTGTAAACGCTCCGAATCGACGCTAGCCTCAGTACATGGAACGACACACCACATAATAAAATGTCTTGTGGCCACGTGCACGTGCGACTTTTACAATCTGTTTACAAACCGTTCTTAAAGATCGGAATAATTTGTAGTGTAGACATACCTCTGACTATTGACCCCTTTTTTAAGGCACTCACTAATCTGCTGTGGTAGATGGGACTAAGCTTCTGTATTCCAAAGGTAATTTGAAACGTGCATAAGACAACCGATATGTTTGCAGGTTTTCCCATGGAACACTTAAAACTATTTCACATATCAGTTTGCAGCAGAAATAAAACAGTGGCCTGACTTTCCCTCTAAATAAATAATGTAAGTAAAGAAAAACCCAGTGTAAATGCAGTTGAGTTACAGCCTGTGAGACATGGTGTCAGCCCCTCTAAATTCTTTCTGATTCCCTAAGCACCAGGTAGGAAGAGGATTACAGTTTGTCAAGGTTTTTCCCCCAACCTTGAACTTTAAGAGAGTACAAATGCGGGGACCTGCATGAACACTCTAAGCTAATTACTAGCTAGAATCTGGTAACACTGCCCGCCAACCCCAGAAATTCAGTGTCTGGCACTACCTGTCCCCCCGCCCATAAATTTCCCCTCCCTGGGCTCGTTTGAGGGACTTCACCAGTTTCCCTTGGGGGAACACATATCCAAAACTCCTTTGGATCTTAAAACAAGGAGAAATTAAACCATACCCCCCCCTTCCTCCCCACCAAATTATCCTGGCAGTCCAGACCCAATCCCCTTTGGATCTTAAAAAAGGAAAAATAATCAGGTTCTAGAAAAAGCCTTTTAATTAAGAAGAAAGATAAAATTACCTCGTAAAATCAGGATGGAGAATGCTTTACAGGTACTCTCAGAAATCCTATAGCCCAGAGGAACCCCTCTCACGCTCTTCGTTCAAAAGCTACAGCAAACGAGAGGCGTAAAAATCCTTCAGCAAAAAGAAACATTTGCAAGTTGAAGAAACAATAAGACTAACACGCCTTGCCTGGCTAAATTACTTACACGTTTGAACATGAGGAGACTGAATCAAAAAGATTGGAGAGCATGGATTGAATGTCCCATCCTCTCAGTCCCAAGAGCGACAACAACCAAAAACAAAAGAGCACAAACAAAATTCCTCCACCAAGATGAAAGTATCTTTCCCCCTATTGGTCCTTGGTCAGTGTCAGCCAGGTTTACTGAGCTTCTAACCTTTACAGGTAAAGAAGACATAACTCCTTGACTATTGTTTATGACAAAGTTAACATCTCATTTCCAACTTATGAGACACATACACCCCACTTCTGTTATGGATGGCAGCTGTTCTCCTTTAACGCACAGACCATGAGGTAGAGGATGGCTGTGACGTGCTTGCCCGTGGGAGCCAACTGAGGTCATAGCTCAACTCCGATTGAACTGCAAAACAAAACGGGGCAAGACAAACCCAAATCTGGTGGTTATTCCACATCTACTAGATTTACTCAGTCAGCACAGAACATCTTCTATAGTACCTCACTGGTTACTTAGAAGTCCGCAAACACCGTTCCCAATGAATGCCCAGCCTCAGGCCTCCATCCTAGAACAATCACCTGTCAAGCATATGATGATATTCCCTGAAAATCTTAACTTCACATATAAAAAGGAATAAAAAAAAAAAAAGGGTTCTTCCAAATACCGTAAAAGGATCAGCACATACCAGGTTTCAATTCTAACTTATAAATTATTACCACAATGTCAACGCTACAGCCAATTTTATTAACTAAGCTAAATTTATAGAACAGATACAAGAGAAGAATGTGTTAAAGATTAAACACCATACAGGACTTGAATTAAATCTTGAAGGTTCAGATACATAGTAGAGGTGAGCTTGTAGTAGCCAAAAGTCCTTTTTAGAAAGTCGATAGTTAAGTCCAATGCCAGTATTCAGGCTGACTTCAGTGAATGACTGGGATCTCAATCCGTGTGGCTTAAGGTTTTCCCCTCTTGAAAACACACCAATTGAGATGAAGAAGGATCGTTTCCCAGGCTCTTATACATTCCAGCAGCCTTTCAGCTGAAGAAGACAATAGGCTTAACTCCTTCGTCCCAAAACATCCTGGCAATTAGCCAGAGTAGTTAATTCCATTAAACAGTTCGACTACAGTTACTGGGCCTTCAAGAGAACATAACAATAATCACTAAATTTCACTCAAATATCATCTTAAAATGCTAATATTCCTTTTTGATCTTTGAATTAAAACTTATAGCAGATAGACTAGACCTGTTTGGCTTACATCCACCAAGACCTGACAAACACCTCCCCTGCTACTCTAACAATGCAGACTTCGCATTTCAAAGCTCTAACCATCTAACAAGGCAGACTTTTCATTTTCCAAAAGGCTCTCTATTCATTTACATATCTTCCTAACCAGTCCTTAAGGTTCACCCATGGGTCAGGTCAGTTAAGGGTATGGCTACACTTCGAATTTCAAAGCGCTGAGTGTCAGAGCGGCAGTGCTGGGAGAGAGCTCTCCCAGCACTGCATGTAAACCACATCCTTTACGGGTGTAGCATGCAGCGCTGGGAGCCATGCTCCCAGCGTTGCTGCCCTAATTACACTGACGCTTTACAGCGCTGTATCTTGCAGCGCTCAGGGGGGTGTTTTTTCACACCCCTGAGCACGAAACTTGCAGCGCTGTAAAGTGGGAGTGTAGCCAAGGCCTCATTCTTTCTGGCCCTGTCATCTTTCAATGAGATATTACATTACACTCATAACGTCACAAGGCCCAATCTGTTTTCCAGGCCATAGACGTGGGGAGGACAGCTTCCACTTTCTTGCCAGGAATGCTGGCTTTCCAGCAGATCAGCCATGCTTCCGTTGCTAGAAGATCATTGGCTTTCTGGATTAGCAGTGGGCTGCTCAGATGAACAGAACAGGGAATTGTCTAGTGCACCAGTAACAGCTACTATTCCCTGTTCAAGTCTTTACCATCCTGTTTCGATTTGCCATCCGCGTCCTGACCAAATAGCCAGTCCTCAAATGCTTTCCTTGTCTTTAATGAAGTCACCACTGATTGTAGACTGAGGATGTCTGAACTGATTTCCCCATTTTTTAAGAATGGAGGGAAAGACACACATACATTATGGTACTTTGGCTCTTATCAGTCTGATCCTTATAACTGAAATAACACACAGTGACTTTGGGGTTATACAAAACGAGCCTTTCTACCTTGGCTGCGCAGGGCAGCCTAGTGCAAAATCATGCTGTGTGCGACTGAGCTAGGATAGGTTGGGTGCACACTGCTGAGGGTTTGTTTGTTGAGGGCGGGTGGTGTTTTGTGATTTTAGATAAGGCATGTGCTTTGACTAGAGCATGTTGCATGCCAGTGAATACAGCATAACCGGGTGTCCTAACCGCCTCTTTAATGCTATTACTTTATGTGCTGGCAAGCCTAATAGCCAGCCTTTCCTTAGCACCCCTGAATGCTAAAAAGGAATGCAGCCATGCTCTGAGGCAGATGTGTTATGAGACCAAGACCAGAGGAAAGACTTCCTGTGTTCTCTTCCCTGCAGCATACACACACAACACAGGATGAGTTTTGGTCCTTGTAGTGGGGTGGATTGCCCCACTCCCTGTGAGAGTGGGCTGTGGCAGGCCAGGAGGCCTGTGCAGACGGGGAGCCAATCAGGGCCCAGACTGTAGACAGCCAATCAGGGCCAGGCTCAGAGGTATATAAAGGCTGCCCAGAGCAGGAGCAGTCAGTCTGTCCAGGCCTTTGAAAGGGGAAGGTCAGTCTCCAAGGGCGGGGGAGACTAGCACCGCAGACAGCGCAGTGCTGGGCAGGCTCAGGGAGGCCAGAAGGCGCTAGCCCTAGCTGCCAGGCTGCAGGCCCTGAGGGGAAGGGCCTAGCGGGTGCAAGGGGCCGTAGGGGAAGCGGCCCAGGGAAACAGACTGAGGAGGAAAAGGAGGAGGACAGTGAGGCTGACGCCAGAGGGTCCCTGGGCCGGGATCCAGAGTAGAGGGCGGGCCTGGGTCCCCGTCCCCCCCCTTCCTCTTCGCAGTACATCCAGCCATTGGCCATAGGGAGCGGCACACCAGATCCCTGCCAAGAGGGATTAGACTTTGAGGGTGTGTGGTTGCATATTGTGGCTGGAATGTGGGACTGCTGATTATCAATCCCTGGAAGGGGGTGCAGATGGACTAAGGGGCACTGCCGGAGGGCAGTGGCCTCGAAGAGGACGCCACCGAGCAAGGAGTGACGTGGGTCCAGAGACGCCAACCGAGGGCAGAAAAACGGACGGGACACCATCAGGAGGGGGTGCTCCACTGGAAGCAAGCTAATTCCCAGAGTTACCAGCCGGAGGCCGCAGGTGGTGAATCCCAAACCCGTTTACAGTCCTGTAAGTGCAAGACACCAGGTAACCCTTTTCAGCTTCCGGGACATAAAATATCTTGGACCAAAGAGAATGCCCAAACTTAATCTAAACAGTTCCAAGTTCTGTAAACTAGATGTAAACTAGAGATAAGTTGTTCCTGGCACATTGTTATGGGAGTGCAGGAAAATGCAAGAATTCTAGGGATGGGTTATGAAGAGGTTTAAAAAAATAATGGAAGTCACCGATTTATTCTGTCCAAAAGTTTGTTTATTGAATAATTTCTCAGAAACTATATTGGATCATTTTCAAAACTAATTCAAGGGTGTTATGCTCGTGACTGCCAGGAAAAAACACTGCATCCCACTTGATCAAAGAAACAGCATCATCAAAGGAAGGTTGGACACAAGAGATTCAAACGTGCATACCACTGGAAGAACACCTAGAAAATCAGAAAAAAACTGAAAACCTCTCCTAGGATACAGTGAGACTTTATAGTCTCTCAAGATCTAGAGCTTAAAAAACTCTTATGTGCTCCATTCCAAAATGTAAAAAAGGATGTATGAGTATTGCATGTTCAGCTATTAACTACTTTCCTACACGAAAAAAGAGGCAGCTTTGCAGATTTATTATTCATATCCTGTTGACCACGGACACTGACTTTATTTTAATATGAACCTTTAGAAGGTAGAAAAGAGTTAAAGTAGCAGACTTTAAGCAAGTCACCTTTACATATACATAAAAACAAGTTAAACCAGGTTGGGCGAATAATACCCACCTGCTGCCTTGAAAAATGATATGAGACCAATTCTCTAGTTACTGCAGCAATCCATAAGAAGTAGTGTATTAGGAGCTGTAGTGCCAATATGAGAGAACAACAAAAACGCTTCTGCAGCTGGAGAAGAAGCTTGAAAACAAGACGCTGCATAACTCTAATCGCATGAACTCAGAGTGACTGATGACATTATGTATTAAGCAATTAGGAACAGCAATACTGAATACATAGGGCTTTCTTAATATAACAATCTTTTTATCAGTTATTTAAAAAAAAAAGGTCTACTGGGTCCTCTGCCAACAGGGTAATTATAACAACTTTGACAGGCTTAACTGGACCTTTTCACATTAACCCATTACAGCTGTTTCTGTTCAGAGAGAGATTTAAAATACTCAGACAGCGCTGCGGTGGTGAAGTCCCTGAGCAGAGTCTACCGAACAGCTACACAAGCCCCAAATCCCTGTTAATCAGCCAAAGTTGGAGTCAGCAGCTTGTTCGGCAGTGTTGCATGTGTGGGGAGGGTTGTGGGGAGGACAGGCTGTGCTGGGGTGGGAGTGTTTGAGTAGCAGGGCTACTCAGGCAGCTTGTAAACAGGCCAGGCAACTGCAAAATTAGGAAAAAGTGAGCGGCTATTATGGTGCTGTTAAAGAGATCTGCTGAGACAAGAGACAACTTTCAGGCTCCCTCCTCTGCACTGCAACTCCTGGGGCAGAAAAATATTTTTGTTTTGGGTGTCTGCTCTCCACAGTATCTTCCCCTAGCCTACAGGTGTAAGTGATCCCTGCTGGCAATGTCAGCATTAACGTAGATTTGTGCCCCAGGGGTTGGCTGAAGGGCAGCAACAAACAGGACAGCTCACAGAGATCGTGTCACCTACTGCTCGGTAGGGTGCTGCTGGGAGGCAGTGCGGAGACAGGGTCTCAGCACACATGATCCACCAAGGCTGGTGAGCTTCAGGGGCTACACATTCCTCATAAGGGCCAATCTGACACTCACTGTAGTGGAGGGTCTCAGACACCATGGTGATGAGTGTGGTATGAATGCCTAAAGACAGATTTGATAGACGATGGGGAACTCCCAAGGTGAAGCTTGCAGGTTCCTGTGCTGGAAGATGTGTCCCTTAATGTTTCAAAAGCACTTTGGAAATGAGGAGGATTGTGACTATATAATAGCCAAGCAACATTACTCTGAGAGAAGTTGGAGAGACTCTGTGGTTATGTATACGGATTTTCTGTTTGCTCCAGTGTATATGAAGCTAACACTAATGTACAACTTCAGGGCTAAATATGTCCACTGCACTGGTATAATTCCAGAGTAACTACATTGACTTTACCATTGTTACTCCAGATCACATCAGTGTCAATGAGACCACAATTTGGGCCTCAGTGTTTTATAACGAAAGTTGTCCACCCGTATGTTCAGTTTACCCTGCGCTGAATTATCTATAGTGGTATTTATCTTGTGTGTAGTTCAAGACCTCTGTCTTTAATACACTCACCGCAATTATTCAGCTGCCACACATGCTGTACTTCAATACTCTACCCACATTCCTTGACGTGTCAATGAAAATGTTGAATTATGCAGTTGAGGCTGAACTTTGGAGAATCTCCTGACTGAACTTGCTGAGAACTGGCTATCACTGGTAATTTTTCATTTGCAGTAAAAAAAAAAAAAAAAAAAATCGAAAGAAATACTGCTGCAAGGACACTGGAAATGCACAGCCCCTATGAAAACTTTGCTACATTTGTTTATTTTGAAATTGCCCGGGTTTGGTGTGCCTCCTGCAGTTCAGGACTGGTATACAACCTTCGACATCAGTGCGACAAACAGAAACAGACACCCGCCTGGACACACAGCACCCTATTTATCTGAGTTTGTAGAAATGGGAACTGTTGAGAAGAGAATCCAGACTTTATCTTCACTAACATTCTACAAATAGAACAAACTTTGATTTTTTGCAGTTTGACCAATTTGCAATCAACTGATAAAAATTACCCTTCACAAAATTATATCATTTTAAACATCTTTTGCGTTTTTTTAATGTCAGATCGCAAACCAGGATGGAAAAAATCCCTCTTAATTTTTCATGCAACTTGGAAAACCATCACCACTACTGAGTGGCACCTATTTTTTACCAAATAAACACAAATTTAGTGCTATAAATATTACTATTACTAATCTGATTTGTCCCTACAGGCTTAGGAATTGTAATTTTCACCCTCTTTGTTTAAACATGATTTACCCTGATAGAAGGGCAGATGATGGTGCAGCTACTGATCTCTGCTTAAAGTAGATGACTTTAAACTCCAGCCTGGGCTCTATAATTATTCCACTAGCTGAGGCTCCTGAGGAGATGTGCTGAACTGATGCTTCTCCAAAATGCACTCTGCCCTCTCTCCTACTATCCTGGCACACCCATTGGCTCTGGGCCTCTGGCAGAGTGGGGTTGTCTTTTGCCACTGTACCATCTTTCCAAGTAAACTTTCTGCTGCCAGGGGCCTGCAGCCATGGTTCTGCTGGAAGAATCAGCATCCAGGCAGTGACTCTGGTCTATTAGTGATATGTAATACACAGAGGCTCTCCTTCTTCTCCCCATTCCCCTCCCCTCCCCTCCCTCCAGCACCTCCTGCATGCCACTGAATAGCTGATCATGGGGAGGAGCTGATCTGCAAGGCCTGTTGGTGGGTGCTGAGCACCAACTATCTTTTTTTCCATGGGTGCTGTAGTCCTGAAGCACCCACAGAGTCAGCGCCTATGGTAATATAATACTGCAACAGCTTCCAGAAGTCAGAAAGATTTGGACTCCAGGATGAGTAGAGAAAGGAGTTGAGACAGGCCCAGGATATCCTCAACTAATCTGTTTGGAAGTATATGCCCTTTATAACAGGATCATCTGTGTGTTCAGGTCCTCAACCAGACTTTCTCTGCTTCTGTCTTATACTCTATCTCTTATTAGAATAAAGGTTCAAATGGCTGCTTTAAACAACCTATCCAATATAAAGAGAGCTGTTATCCTCACTCATTAGCTAAATGGGTCACTAAGCTGGGTAGGTCTATAGTGGCCATTTACCATTTCCTCTGGGAGATGGAGACATTTGAAATTACTATGATGAGTGGTACCAGGGTAGTGCCTATGGACTGCAGCAGAAATTATGACCTCTTTGTGCTAGGTGGGTGCTGTACAAACATATAGCCTGAGGCAGTCCCTCCCCACAAAAGCTCACAGGCTTAGTGTACAAGACATGCAAATAGTGAGAGGAGAAACAGAGACAGGAAGGTGACATGAGCTGCTCACATTAAGCACAGCAGGTTGGTCACAGTCTGAAACTAGGCCTCAGGTCCCCTGACATGCAGTGCAGTGCCCTAGCCACTACACAATGCTGCATCCCAAATATGAGCTATACCAATTTATTATTTTCCGATCTTTCCTATTTTTAGTTGTCATCTATTTCTATTTAGTCCATTAGTGGTGTTTGGAGAGGAACTCTTGTGCCTCCACATATTTCACTCCAAAGGCTCTTGTAACGTTCCCACTTCCTCTCATTCATTTCAATGCTACATTGGACCATTGTCAGTTCCCCCATTCTCGCTGGTCGCTGCCTTCCCCATTTTTCCTAGATGTGTGTCCCCACATGGGCCATTGTCACTCCCCTCAAGTGAACCCAAAATAGCTCCTTTGTAGAGTGCATCTGTCCTTATATGGCATGCACCACCATATAAACTGAGCACTGCACCGATATTAATAAATTAGCTTCACAACTCTTCTCTCTGAAAAAACAGCCAGTCTAAGAAACACCATTAGTCTCAATGCCATAGAGACAGGAAATGCTTATTTGCAGTGTTCCTTATAAGAACTCAAAACAGTGGCCAGTAGAGTGATGAAGACAGGTCAGAGACATCATGGGCCTTCAGGGACACAATCCCTACAGGATCAAATGCCAGGATGACAGCTCATTTGTGCCCACTCATGGGATGACTGTGTGTCTTCTTCTTCCCCTATGAGAACTTTCACGTGGCTGTGGGTGTCTCCTCTCCTTTCCTGGGGCTGTAGCAGCTGTGCAGTGTGTGCACATGATCACACTTCACATGCTGTCAGAAAGGCTGCACGTATTTTGGGCGTGTGTCGCTTATATGGAACAATGGCTGTATATCCTGAATCACAACCAAAATGAATTGCACAGAAGTGACACCCAAATACTATGGCTGGATTCTAAAACTGGCAGAGTCTATGTCTTTCTCGTGTTTTTATAACACAGAGAACAAGTAACAATTCACAATTAATACATCCTGTCACATGGCTATTACAATATCCCAGTTTTTTGATAGCTGTTTTCCTGGGGGAAAAAAACCCAACCAACCGTGGGCTAGATCCTGAGGTCCTTACTCAGTTTTTCTGAGACAGTTCTCCCATTGACTTCAAGGGAGTTTGCCTGAGAAAGGACTGCAGGATGATCCATGACGATGAGTGACAGTAGTAACTCTTCAGCAGAGCCTATTGTGTTAGGCACTGTTCAACACTTACCTAGTGAAAAGATGATCCCTGCTCCAGAGAGCTTACAGTGAGATTTGACTCATTTTAAAGCATTGTGATTTAGAATGAAGCAGGGCTTGCAGCATGCTATATATGCACTTTCCAAATACAAATGATTTCCTGAAGAAAATAAAATCTAAAAATAACATACGAGGTGCTTCTAATGTTGTTTCTAGCAATTATTTTGTAAGCTCACTAATAATGCGCAGCATGAAGAATGTGAATTATTCATACGCCTTTCTCCTCCTCCTCAAACATTTATTGCTCAACTGCAGGTCTGCACACACATATTTGCATCAATTCAGTTGTAAGTTGGATCTTGTGCCACACAAACGTGAACAGCCATAACCGGAAAGCAGATTCTCTAGAACGTTGCATGATATGGGTCTCGTATCCTTTTAATATTTGCACGAAAGTGGTAATGAGAATAGTGCCAGATGGCAATGGGAATGGAAATGATATGACGTCCATATATGTTGCACTTCTCATTTTTCCTGAATAAAGAATCTTGTGAAAAGAGGAATTACAAGTAATATTTATAACAGCCTTCCATAAACATCCCCCAATTCCAAGCCGAACACAAAAGGCATGAATCATAGCACAGCAGGCGTTATGGCTGGGGAAGTGGCCCTTATGAAGATTGCTTCCGTAATTTGGGTTCCGTAATGATTGAAAATTGCTCTTAGAAGATCTGTAGGAAGTTGATAATGGCTTATTTAACTGTAGTATCACTACTGAAAATCTGGGTTTTGATCAAGAGCATTTCCTTAGCTAAAAATGTCATGATTCTTCAGGCCCTAGTTTGAGCCCGGTAATTATGTATGAAACTGCTGTAAAGCAAGAGAACCAGATTGGGACATTGTGGTTTATAAGCAGTGGCTGCAATGTATGGTTTTAATCCTCCCACACATGCAGTGGCTTAGAGCATTCACCAGTTTCTGCTATTTATTTTGGTCTCATGCAGGTGTGTTCAGGCTTCTGGGTGTCATGTCGATTGATCTGTTTTTTCTCTATATATTTTCCTGTGTAATTGTTCTCTAGCTCACCCTCTTTGTCTCTTTCTGGGCAGCGTCCATTATCACTTGTCATGGAAGTCCTTAAGGAGTGTCTTAAATATGTCCATCATCTTGTACCAGATTTGAGGCTTTAGATTGGTTTGCTTTATTTAGAAGGTACAGAGATGGGCACCAAAAATTATTAGAGTTATGGAACAGCTTCCATGTGAGAAGACATTTAAAAGGCTAGGACTGTTCAGCTTAGAAAAGAGATGACTAGGGGGATATGACAGACGTCTATTCTAATATCATAAATGGTGTGGAGAAAGTGAATAGCGAAGTGCTATTTACTCCTTCACAGAACACAGGAACCAGGGGTCATGCAATGAAATCCATAGGCAGCAGGTTTAAAACAAACTTCTTCACTCCATGCACAGTCAACCTGTGGAACTCATTGCCAGGGGATGCTCTGAAGGCCAAAAGTATAACCGGGTTAAAAAAGAATTAGATAAGTTCTGGAGGACAGGTCCATCAATGGCTATTAGCCAAGATGATCAGGGATGCAACCACATGCACTGGGTAGTGTAAAACAATTTCTTTTAAATGAGCTACTGCAAAGGAGGCAAAAAGATACTATTTTCAGCAATTAACCAGGAAGTGTGGCTAATATTTTATAGCCCTTTATTACTTGACATTCAAAGATCTGAAAGCACTTTATAGACATTGACAAAATTCTCCTTTTACATAATTTTCCATTGACTTTAGTGATATTTATGCATATCTATCTCACAGCACAACTTTGCTCTAATTGATTAAACCCTCACAATAGCCCCTCAGGCTAAGTATTATTGGTGCTCGTTTTATGGATGGAGAAACACTGAAACATGGAGTGTTTAAGGTCACCCAAATCAGTCAGTCACCCAAATCCACTTTTAGGCACTTAAATAATCACCCAGATGTTCAGAGGTGCTGAACCCCAACTGCCATTGGAGTCAATGTGGGTGCTAGTTACCTTTGAAAACCAAGCCAGTTTTTTAGGTACCTTACTTTAGGCACCCACATTTGAAGATGTTGACCTAAATGATTTGCCCAGGGTCACACTGAGCCAGAGGCAAAGGTGAGAATAGATCTCAGGAGTCCTGGGGACTTCAGCTCTCCAGCTCAGATTTGTACCCCCACTATTCAGCTTGGAAGTCTGTCTTAAGCCAACAATGGAAGGAGTTTCATGAGCTCAGTATAGGGCTCAGTTGCACCAGAAGGCATTGATTGGCAGGGGTTGGCATGCTGAGTCAACTGAAGCACTGGAAGGGGTACAGAGTATGTTCCCCTGTGCACTTGGTCAGTTCTGCTGGCCGGTGTGAAGCTGAAGAGAACAAGGCCATGGTCCTGCCTCCTCCTCCCCATCCCCTTTGGAGCAGGAACACTAGCAGCCTGGGAGTACAGAGGCTGCAGTTGTGCCCATGTGATGACAATGAGGGCACTGAGGATGTATGTTGGTGTGGATGGAGGTTTTTGCACCCAGAGGCATGCAGAGCCAATCATCTTCTTTAGCAGATGTCTGAATGCATCACTAGGCTACCCCATAACTAGACATTATCAGTAGTTTCTGTTCATGGCAGGCCAAGAATTTAAAACAGCAAAGGTGCTGGAGGCCAGGATTCAGATGCATTGGTAGAGATGGGCAGGAAAGCTTGTACAATGTCTGCTATCATCCCTCTCATGGCTAAGCACTATGAAAGCAATATGCAGGTGGACAGAATGAAATGCTAATGGGAGTATATCACTGAGAGGACAGGCCTCCAGGCTGCCAGGACTTTAGTCAGAGCAAAGGAAAAAAAAGCTGGAGAAGCCCTTTGCATCATGCCATCAATCTCTAGTACTGCAAATGGTATCTGACAGCTGCACTAAAAAAGGAGGAGGGATGAAAGCAGAGCTATCACAAGCAAAACTTCAAAGCAAGAACAGGCAAAGAATTTCTGGCTCCCTCAGATGTCAGGCTGCCTGCAAATCATTCAAGAGAGTAATGACAACCTCAAGGGGATAGGGAAGACAGAGCATTATGATAGACACAAAATCAAATGTTGCCAGCTACCACATTAGCAATGCACATCAGGTATGGCTGAAATGATAACTCATGCTTCCACATTTCACATGCCATATAATAGGGCCTGGTATTCCAGAAAGCTGATAGATGTTAGAAATGTGGGGGGAAACAGTTTATTTCATAGAAATTTACAAATTTAATCCTGGCTGAAATATTTGCAGTTCCATCATTTTTACATAAATTGTTCCAGCAAAATTGATTACGTTCTGCCCATAAATAACCTGGGGCTTTCACTGTGGAAAAAACAATCATCTTTCCATTTTTTGGAACACAAGAAACTCGAGATGTAATTAGAAAACAAAGCATCATTCTCTGACAGTTTTGCCAGTTGTGTGAATCTCCAATGCACAGAACGAAATGAACTGTATTTTTCTTAATTGTTACCTTGGTTTTACAGTTGTTGACTATCAGTAGCTGAGTCAGGCTTGCAGCGAAAATGCTGACTGTCTCACAAGAACAGAACAACAGTTAATTTTTCACCATTGCTTAAAAACATGAGGGAACTTCTAGCAGACATCAGCTGTTACAAGTCAGTGACTAGTAACCATTATTAGAACAATATTGTAGCTGCATACACATTAGTCAGTTGATTGGCCTTTGATGTGGACCAGACGGACTTTAAGGCAACCATTAATTTTCACCTTGCTGAAACAAGGGCTTTCAAGGGCTTTCACCCTCCACCTGCAACATTGTCACTTTGCTGAGAGCCAGATGTTTTTTATGTTAGAGCAGGGTGTCTGCTATTGAAAGGGAATATGTAATAGATCGTAAGCAAATTCATAGGCGCCTATTTTTAAGTCACCTCTTTTGTCTTCCTATAATTTTGTTATCACCAGGCAGTACACTAATTTATTGTAATAGACACATTTGTGACCCCCAGCTTGTCTCTGTCCCATGCCACCCATCATATCCAGGGTTCCACACAGCTGGAGGGGATGCAGCACTAGCATTACTGTAAGATTATGTTTTGTGAAATTTTGCAAAACAAGTTTTTCGTATGGAAAACAATAATCCCCCCAAACCCTGTATTTTTGGGGTTTTTTTTTCCCATTGCAAATCTACCTTTGAAGAAAATTCTCAGCCTATTTTTGCAAAATCTCACCTTTTACTGCTCAAAAACAGGTCAGTTTTCTTTGAAATTATCATGATTTTTTCCGTAAGTGTAGGGCAATTTTTTAATTTTCAGTCAAGTTCAGAACTACCCAGCATTTGATTGCCCCTAACGGCCCCCCACCTTTTAACTTCTGAACAGCTTCTGGACCTTGGGTCCAGGCACACAGAAGCAAGGTGGTGCTGTGCGGATGCTATTCCTTCACCTGAGTAGGTGGATGAAGAGGGGACAGAACCTTGGTCCCACCCTGTGAGCTTACCAGCAGGGGAGCTGATCCAGCGCAGGGAGTAGCATTGTAACTGGCTACTGGTATTGTTTAGTAACAAATTATGACTACCTGTCCTGGAACAAGGGGGAAGCCAGAGGAAATTGTGCCTCTCAGAGGCTCAGTTCTTCCGCTGTGCTGCTCCTCAGGTCATGCACCTCACATAAAGCTTACGGCAAGTACAATCCAGCTCTTAACTTGAAAGGGTTCCTTGTTTCTTTATGAAATCTGCACACAGCAGATTGGTGCATTAACTAGAGACTTCCATTTCTGCCCTGCAGGCCTGTGTGCTTATTCTATATGTTCATAGTATTAACATTGATTGTGCAGTCTGGGAGCATGATTGTTTTTAAAAGGAGTTTGCTGAAACTAACTGAATATTGATTGGCTTTATTCTGAGGCCCCTAGGTGGTAAGAAGACAGAAGATTGTTAGTATGACTGACACCCCAGGAGTGGAAAACTTTGGGGCCAGAACCACTGACGCTGGTGCAGAGAGGTGGAAATTACCCTGGGTGCCAGACTTGGGGAGTGAGGGCTTCCAGGGAAAGGAGCGAAGAGAGGCCTCTAATGGTCATCTAGCCAGCAGTGCTGTGTCTACTCACCACTACCACTGCTAAGAAGCCAGGGGAATAGGGATGGGCTTGTCTTCCTTCAGATAAGGAGGTTCAAAGCACCACTGCTCAGACTTCACCTTCAAGCTACCCTCGTGCTTGTCCTGCCACATGAGCATCCCACTTGCCTTTTGCTACTTCCTGAGTTTGAATTTAGCATGCTACTCTGCTATCCCTCAGATCACGCCTCATCGTGCATAATACAGTAGCATGATAGGCCCAACCTTCCCCCCAAACCTTCTGTGCTTCTTAGGCACTTTTTGCTCTAGTGGTGGGTGTGTCCCCCCCGTCCCAAAATGGTCTTGTGGATCTCCATTCTGTTTGCCCTTTATCAGCCAGGAGTCACATCCACAGATCAATGGGACCCCTGCATCACGTGCCACTCAATAAGGAGGTTTTAGGGGAGTGTGTGTGTGCATGGGAGGGTGTCCCTGGAATTGTCTGTGCTGGCCAGTCCCTCTGTGATTACATGTCTCTCCACCAACCTAGCCCTCTGCATCCCAAGGAGAGTCCACGCAGTGGAGGGCAGGTGGTGATACTGCTGCTGTCCTCCCTCCATTTTTCACCAGGGAAGGGCAGCTTTTAATTATGGCCTGGGGGCTCGTAGGAGCCTTGCTGGCCAAGGCAGTTGCACAGAGGCACGGAATCAGCAAGACCCTATCTGCCCTGGCCACTCCCTTCCATGGCCAGCATTACCCATATTAAACTGAACAAAATTATGAGCTTAAAAGAAATGATTGCCTAGGAAGTTACATTTCTGTAGTTCCTCTTTCTCATTTCTTCAGCTTTTCCCAGAGCTCTGGCTCCCAAGAATGGTCCATAGAAGCCCATTATCAACTATGTTTCTTTCCAGTAATATGACCATTGTCAAATGTACGTGCCAGACTAGGGGAACTAAACTGGACTAGTTTGGAAAATTTGCTTTGATCCTCTATAACTGATTGTTCGTTAGAGGGATAGTGAGGGGTTTTGTACATCCGTTTGAAATAATCAGCCTCCTTGTTACTATAAATTCCTTAAAGGAAATAAAATAGATTCATGTTGTCTGTTAAATCAGTTTGAGATTATGCCATTTTCTAGAAGTTAAAAACAAGCTCTTATAAAAACAAAATCCTGCTTGTAATGGTGAAAAATATAATATTCCTTCCCCTTTCATAGAATATGCTGTGGGCCCTTTAAATGCACCCCATGTCTTTAGTTGTTCTCATCAGAGGTGCAGGTAGTATATTGTGTTTGTAGGTGTGTCAGAGGTGATTATTTCACTTAACAATTCAAATATTTTATGTTGAATGAACTGTGAGATTTTATGGGCTTTAAGACTTGGGCAACATAATTTCATTAAAATGGGAAATTAACTGAGTCTTTGATCAATAATTTCAAGTTACTAACTTAGTACAAAGCAACCCTGTTTTGCTCCTAAATTAATAAATCAGGCTTGAGGCTATGTACATATATACATTATTTTAGCAGGCCTTCAAAAATGGGGAAATAGTACCACGCTCATTAAGAATAAAGAATCAAATTAAAAGAAAATGAATTAAAATACCAACACCAAATTTTCTTAGGAAAATGCAGAACACTGATGTACTGTTTAGATGTGCAATGAACAGTTTCTGCCTAATAAGCATGCATACAAAAATGTGGATTATGCCTCCATTCCTGCTGGGCTCACCCCTCTAACCTTGTTCCATTATGCCATGTTTACCTGGCTGCATTAGAGAAACTATGTCTGTTGTGGCCTGCCCTTCTGTCATAACTGACTTTTGCTCACGGAGACTCCAGCATAGCATTCCTCGCAATGCACTGTGCTGTGATCAAAACACTGTAATCTGGACAATAAATGAAAATATTTCAATTTCAAAGCCATCAGGGTTCATATTATTATGTATTATTTTTTGAGTATCATAAAGCATGCTGGGGTCTCCCAGATATGTACTTGACTTGAAAGAGCTCACAGTCTAAATTAAGCCATGATACTTGTGACTGCCATGGGCAGATTTAGGCTAGATTTCAACCTTAGAATCCAGTCCAAGTAAGGGTTTATGCCTAGCTGAGTCATCTTTAAATCAGGACAGGAACAAGATTTTATCATGTGGTCCTTGCCTCCAGTAATCACCACCAGACCTTTTGCTGGTGCAGAGTACTTCCCCTCTGTATCAGCTCAGCTGTGCTTGCTGTTTGGAGGTATGTGAATCAGAACTAAAACTCCACTCACTCCCAGTGCAGGAGAGAGAACAACAATCTGGCAGAGCCTGCTCTCCTCTCCTTATGCCTTCTTGTACCACTTCATAGGCATGCAGCAGAGCATAAACTAAGCCTGAACAATGGGAAGACAGAGGAAATACAAGGGTTACAGTTATAAGATTATGCAGCTACTCAATCTGCCCTGTTTATTATCTATAATTTGCTTCCAGTATTGCCCACTCACCATGTGCAAAGCACTTTCCACAGATACAAAGCCAGCAGAGTCCCTGCCTTGCAGAACTTATCTTGGCAGTTCTCTTAGGTTAGCTTTCTTTCGTTCTGACGTTTCCTGTAGGTAACCATGCAGAATCACATTTCTAGGGGGGAGGGATAGCTCAGTGGTTTGAGCATTTGCCTGCTAAACCCAGCATTGTGAACTCAATGCTTGAGGGGGCCATTTAGGGATCCGGGGCAGAAATCTGTCAGGGGATTAGCCCTGCTTTGAGCAGGGGGTTGGACTAGATGACCTCCTGAGGTCCCTTCCAACCCTGATATTCTATGATCTGAATGGGGAGAAAGAAGCTGTTTGGTAAACAGGTTTGAGAAGGCGTTCCAGTAGAGGGGGCAGTGTGGAGGAAGAGGCAGATGTAGTAGTGAGAGAAACAGGGCTGGCCTGACAGGTGGGCAACTGCCTAGGGAGCTGTGGTTGAGGAGGGGCACTGAGTTCCTTGATAATGATTAATAGTCATGCCCACCTGGGGGCATGGCATGGGAGGGGAGGGGATAAAGGGGGCTGCAGAGCAGAAGACAGGTGCTCACACACATCCCCTCTCCACCTTCCTGGCAGCATGACACCTGCTGCTCAGGCAGCCCAGACAGGGTGTGGGCACCTGGGTTTGCTTTGCCCATCTGCTTTACCCAGAGGAGGAGCTTTTCCTCTACAAGGGCTTCCTGTGGGGGGCAGGCAGCAAGCTTGCCCAGGGTGCCTTTTTCCCTAAGGCCAGCATTGGAGAGAAGGGGAAGTCAACGTAAATGTTTGTGAGATCAAAATTTTATTGGGGCCTATTAAACCAATTTTTTTTAAAGTGTGTGTCCATTTGCATGTGCAATATGAGGGATGTGGTTGTTAGCCTGTATTTGCTCCTACTGTTACAGTGAATGTCCATAGAGTATTTGTAGATACACATCATCTTTCAGATGTCTAAAGGGCCATCTGCATGTGAAAATATCCACTTTGTTCACACAATTGCACTTACTGTGCCCTCAAATGCAGGTGTGCTTGTGCAGGGATTTCAGGCCCTGAGAGTTAACACAGCATTTTATTGACTAGAAAGGGCCTGCTTCTGCTACGGTTTAAATGAGTGACAACATTTTCACTCGCTTGATTGGGTCCCGTTGTATCTAGCTAATCTAATGATTATAAAATACACCTGTCAAATATCTACCTACATCAGTGTTTTCCAAACTTTAGACAGCTGAGCTCTTCTTCAGCAAAATGATACCAACTGTGCCCCCACTCAAGCCTGCTGTACATTGTTAAGAATCTGTCTAAAGTATGGCCACTCCAACCAGATTGTGCAAAACTTCATAATATATTGCCTCTCTTTTTTCACATGCTTTGATGAGCAGAGAAAGAGCTACACTTGGTATTTAAAGAATTAGCATTGGCTTCTAAGTTAGCAACCATTGTAATAAACGGGACAATTCACACCTCCAAACTATCCATTCAGGCTCTCTGAAAACTCAGGTAGACAGTGCTGCACCAGTCATACTTGTGTTGGATTTTTTAGATCTTCTTCACAACTAAAACAGCTAGAGAATTATTATTTATTTAAATGAGAACTGAGATTCTGGAGAATAATTAAGAAGGCTGTCCATATCCAACAGCTAATTCTTGGCACTCCTTAGGGGAATCACTGTGCTATATGGTCTGAAGAATAAAGCACCCATTATCACAGAGTCTAGGTCCTAACCTGGATCCCCACTTGAAGCCTGCACAAGCCAGGCAAAGTTGCAGTCCTTTCATTTTAACTGAGCACAAGGACTGTGCAAGGTTCAGACTGCTAGTGGTGATTAGACATAAGTAAGAAAAGCCAGAAAGAAAAAAGATGAAAGCACTTAGCGGTTCTACTCCTTGATTCTCACATCAGATGGAGACTGCAAAAATAGTTACAATTCTCATTACTATATTTTTTGTGGGCCGAACTTTTTTTCTTTTCCTCTTTTGTGGATCTCTCTTTTGTATACTTTGCACTTGTTCCACATGCAGAACTCCCACTGATACCAATGAAGATCCATCCATGTAAAGAAAACAGTATAGCACATGAAGATATACCACCCAGGTCTCAGATAAGAATTTTTACACTTCAGTTGAATATATGGAGCTCAGACGTATAATTGCTGCACTCCGAAAACTTTCTTTGAAGTCAAGAATACTGGGTATTCAAGAAAATCAGATTCAAGCACAAGAATGTATAATAATTCCTGGAGGGTTGCTAATCATTTAAGGTTAAACAAAAACCACACTCAGGAAATAAACAATAGAAAAGATGAAACTTCAAGCTGTGATTCTTCAGAATGAATGTGTCTCCAGTTATCTCTTAAAGCGCTTACTGTTTTTAAACCTACAATCAACTTATGGCAATGTTAGTTTACAATCCTTGGAAAGTCTTAAACTATTGCAGTACTTTGACCAAACTGAGAGAAATAGAATACTTCAAGTGTTCTTAATGTCAAATGCTTAGACTTATACAACATATAAGTGATTTATAGTTCAACTATATACAATTACAAACAGTACATGTTTCACTAGTGATATTACTGGTGCTAAAAATGTATTTTAAAATAATGTGAATGGAGGGTCATAACAAAGACGGCAACACTTCCACTGATGTTCATGGGAGCAGGAATGTCCCAGAGAAAGTGTTATAGTATGGGCCCAAAATTTAGGTTTTGTAAAGTAATTTTACAAATAGGATGACCAGACAGCAAATGTGAAAAATCGGGACGGGGGTGGAGGGTAATAGGAGCCTATATAAGAAAAAGACCTAATAATTGAGACTGTTCCTATAAAATCAGGACATCTGGTCACCCTATTTTACAAACTGTGATGGGGCAAGGCCAGATGGCTACAGTGAAGTACTGAGGAACAGGTATGTTAGCCCCATGCTAAACAAATCACTAGGACCGTGGTAACCAAATGGCAGTTGCTCCAGGTTAATCAAGGCACCTGGGGCCAATTAAGATCTTTCTAGAAGGCAGTGGAGATAGCTACTTTGATTAGAACACCTGCAGCCAATCAAGGCAGGCTAATCAGGGCACCTGGGTTTAAAAAGGCGCTCACATCCAGTCAGGCAGGGAGGAGCCAGAGGAGAAGGAGTGTGTGTGGAGAGGCCTGGGAGCAGAGGCACAAGGAGCTGAGACTGAGAGGGTGAGCTGCTGGAGGATTGAGGAGGACAAGTGTTATCAGACACCAAAGAGAAGGTCCTGAGTGAGGATAAAGAAGGTGTTTGGAGGAGGCCATGGCAGTAGCCCAGGGAGTTGTAGCTGACTTGCAGCTGTTACAGAGGGCACTATAGACAGCTGCATCCACAGGGCCCTGGGCTGGAACCTGGAGCAGAGGATGGGCTGGGTCCCCCAACCTCGCAACTCCCTGATCAGACCAGAGGAGTTGACCAGACTGTGGGTTCCACCAGAGGGGAAGATCACTGAGGTGAGCAAATCTGCCAATAAGCGCAGGACCCACCAGGTAGAGGAGGATATTGTTAACAAAACATAATATAATAGAATTGTTCTGAAGGTAACAGAAAAGAAAAATGCATTAGATCAGAGGTTTCCACACTGGTCTGCGAGCTCCATTCAGGTAGTTCTATGGACAGTTCCCTCTAAAGTGACGAAAGAAAGAAGGGCAGGGCCCGCCTTAGGATTTATGGTGCCTAGGTGGGATTATTAAACTGGTGCCCCTGTGCCTGTCTTGCTCTTAGCAACACAAACATAAGCTTACACTATGGAAAACTTACCACATGCATGTTATTAAAATCAGTTTAATGTAGTTAAGCACACTGTAATGCTGATGGACTAGCACTAAAAGAAGTAGCACTGTAGAAAAAATTCTGATTTGGCGAGAATGATGCAAATAATTTTTAATTTATCAACATTTTTATTGGAAATTTCTATGCAGAGTATTGAAACAAGGATTTGTTTTTATTTAAAAGCAATCGTTCTGGCTTTTTGGGCTGCAAAATCAGTAATAATGTCATTGTATACAAAGACAAAGTGATGTCTTGTTTGATTGCAAGAATAGCAAGACCAGTCAAGTGTTCCTGACTCATTGTAGAGCGGGGAGAGTTTTTAATGAGCTTTAGTTTTGAGAAACTCCATTCTCCTGATGCTACTGTTACAGGAATTGTCAGTAGAATACGAGTGGCAATGTTCACATTAGGATATATGTCAACAAGTTTGCTGGTATCAGTAAACTGTACAATGTCTATCATCAATTTTGCATGTGGCAACACGGATGACAGTATACTCAATTCTTCATACAGTTCAAGTGCATTTAAATCAAAAATGATCACCGTGCTTCACAAGGCTCTCTAGGTCAGGGGTCCCCAACGCGGTGCCTGTGGGTGACATGGCGCCCACAGGGGCCTCTCAGTGTACCTGCGTACTGGCTGATGGACGAGCATCTGCCGAAATGCCACCAAAATTGGGCAGCATTTCGGTGGCGATGCCTCTGGATGACACTGCTTGCCGCCAATAAGCAGCGTCATCCAGAGGTGTCACCACTGAAATGCCGGCAAATTTCGGCGGCATTTTCAGCGGATGCCTGTCCACTGCCACGGTCCTTTGTTTGGTTCCCGCCAGACGAAAAAGGTTGGGGACCACTGCTCTAGGTTCTTACACTCTGTCATTACTCTTGTTTTCCTATTTGATTGAATTTAGTCCCACTCAGCCCACCTACCAGCTGAGTGACTGGAACCCCAGGCCGACAGCGGGTTGAGTGGCTCAGCTGGGGTCTCAGCCACCAGCTTGCTCAGCCCGCTGCCAGCCTTGGGTTCCTTGGGGGTCCCCAGGCCAGCAGCGGGTGCTGAGTGAGGCCAGCGGCGGGGACCCCGGGTGGCAATGGGGCAGCAGTCGGAACCCCAGAGCAGCATGGGCTAAGTGGCTCAGCCCGCCATTGTGTGCCATCAAAAATCAGCTCGCGTGCTACCTTCGGCACATATGCCTACCTTTGCCAACCCCTGCTCTATACACTAGTAAGGAGATCAGCATATTACAGTTGTTGGAGGGCTCTATTTAGCAGTAGCAGGGCTATAGGAAAGTCAGTCAACATTTTTTTTTTTCTCTGATGAAAACTGGCCCACTCCCTTCCCCAAACCAAACTTGTCACAAATAACTGTCAACAACTTAATTTTCTGTTTTTGGCTAAGATATTGATTTTTTTTTTTAAATATTGAAATTGAACTCAGGATTGTTAGCAAGCATTTTTGGCGAACAAATTTGTTAAATGACAATCTAAATGGTAACACAGTGCTGCTTTAATGCTTGGCTCACCCTCCAGCCTGCTGGTCCAACAGCTGCAGTAGAGGAGGAGATAGGTGGAAAACTGCAGGACCCCCAAATCCACCTCTTGGGGTGCAGAGTGGCAACAGCAGCAGCAAACTCTCAGGTCTGATCACTCGCCAATGGGCACCACCGCCAGCCCAACAGACCATGGTGAAGTTAGCACAGCATCTGATATCAGGGACGGGGCACCCATGGAGCCACAGCAGCTCATCCTGCCCTGTGCAGCTCCCCCCAGCTGAGATGGATCGCTGCCAGGCCGGGGGAGAGATGCACTCCCCAGCTAGGGTGACCAGATCCAGATATCCTGATTTTATAGGGCCAGTCCCGATATTTGGGGCTTAGTCTTATATAGATACCAATTACCCCCACCTAGGGTGACCAGACAGCAAATGTTAAAAATAGGGACAGGGCAATAGAAGCCTATATAAGAAAAAGACCCAAAAATCAGAACTGTCCCTATAAAATCGGGACATCTGGTCACCCTACAGATGAGTTCCTTCCCCCACCCCTTCCCAGAGGCCCCAACAGCCAATCCCCTCCCTCAGACTGTGCTGCATTTGGTTCTCTCTAGGACCCAGCAGCCCTGCTCTTACATGCTCCACTGCTTCCCATCTGTCTGGGCTCCTGGCAGAGCAGTGCCCCCAGACCTAGTGGTGCCCCAGGCAGCTGCCTGTTATGCCTATGGCTAAGGACAGCCCTGATGAAGCGCCACCCACCTAATTAGTGGAGCTGCGCAGGGGTGGCTTCACTAATTAGGTACCTGGACCTGGAGAAGACATACATGTAAGGTGAGGTGGTGGCCTTGTGGGGAATAGGGGGTAGGTGGGAGGGGGCAGTAGGGTGAGAAGAGGGGGTGGGGGAATTTGGGATGTGCAGGGCTGCAGAGGCCAGAGAAAGAGGCGACTTTCCCCTGCTCCAGGGCTGAGGCTGCTGGGGAGAGATGTCCCTCCTTCCCAGCCCCAGCTCAGGGGCTGCTATGGTGGGGGAGAGACCCCCCCTCCTTCCCAGTCCCCTGCTTGGGGGCTGCGTGGTGGCAAGAGAGGGAGAGACCCCCCCTCCTTCCTAGCCCAGCTTGGTGGCTGCCACAGCGAGGGAGAGAGGGCACATCCATCACATTAGAAAGGTATTAAGTGTTAGAGGGGGGAAAAGGATGGAAAGGCAAAAGGAGGAGCGTGTGTGTGTGTGTAAAGACAAGAGACACTTATGCTTTCTGTCTCCCTAGGTCTGGCCTCCCTGTCCAGCATCTGTCATCTGGTAGGATCCCTTCTCCTGCAAAGCAGACCCCTCCCACCCTAAATAATAAGGAGTCAATTAATAAAGGTAAAATCAAATAAAGTGTATTGAAGGGTTTATAACAAAGTGGGGCAAATAAAAGGGGAATAAACAGCAAAATGGCGCGATACAGTGATTACCCCCTCAAACTCAACCCTATAAAACAAATATATAAAAAAAAACCTTCTTCACAGATCAAAGTGATGGCAGGTGCTTGGGACCTCAATCCTCTGGCTAATGGCAAGCCTTTGGAGAGGAGCTCCAAGGAGTCCCTTGATGTTCCTTTGGGATCACGGGAAAACAGAACAGATGGTACACTCAGATATTGTTTCTTCTCCTCCTTCTCTCTTCTCTTTACAGGTGAGGAAGCTGTTGGAGGAAAATCCTAACTCTTCCATCACTAGGATGGATAGATGCCCGCAGGTAAGACCCGTGACTGTTCCTGGCTGCTACTCAGATGGACAGCCCTGAGGCCCTGTCCAGGGCAGCCTTTTATACACTTGCCCGGGAAACCCCTTAGGAAAAGGGAAAAATACCATTCTGACTGGAAGTTGTTCACAACTCCAGGAGAAATAAAAGAGCGGGAAAAGTAATCTATAGGCTCATGTGGACATAACTCCATTTTGGAACTAACATGGATTCCTCTAGTCACAAAACATCTGAAAGTGAACCCAACATAAGATATGAGTTGTGTGCTTTTATTTGTAGAACAAAAAAATGTTAATGATTATTATGGGTTTTTTATATAGCACTTTGGATAAAAGTTAGCTAACGGTACAAACAACATCTGGAAAGATCATTAAGTGGCCTGCCAAGACCCTTAGCAATTTTCAAGTGGTCCACGGGAAAAAAGTTTGAGAAACACTGCATTAGATTTAAACCTCCCTTTCAGTGGTTACAGTCCAATCATTGCAGCATTGTAGTCATGACACATGACAACACAGAAAGTGAAACTGACCAGAAACAACAAAAGGGAAATTAATTACAATAGCCATTCTCATAGAGTGACTCAGAAAGAGAAGTCAGATCTCATGATGTCAGCTCATCCGTTTTGTTTCCAGCTGCTTTACATGTGCCTATATTTTTTTTTTTTTATTGCCTGGCACCTGAACAAGCAGCTGAAAACAACTAGAGTAAGGTGGCCTAGATGCCTCAGCAAGGATCCAGCGCTATACAAGCAGAGAGGAGAGAAAACAGGTGCTCGCCTCAGGACTAGAAGCACCAATGGGACTGGAGCTACCAAAGACCATCACAGGATTTCAGCAAGAGAGAAATGGTCAGAGGAGAAGAGAGCCAGGCAGCTGATACATGGGAGAAGAGCATCAAGTCACACAGAATTGTGAGCAAAAGGGAAGGAGGAAATCACCAGGTGGTAACAAAGCACGTAGAGGGAAGCAGAGGGAGAGATATGGATCGAAAACACAGGGAAACAGGGTGAGGCCTTTTGTTTTCAAGAAAGACAGTCTTGTTGCAGTCCAATACTTTCCTAGTATTACTCTTCCACATAAGCAGTTTTAGCTGAGACAGATGTTGCACAATCACAAATAGGTGGTGGGTTTGTCTGGCCTGCTTGGTTGTCAATAAGAGAGGAAGACTCCATGAGACCCTCTGTCTATACCATGTGATCCATTCTATGAAAATTCTTGAGAATCATGTTTCAGTGTTCCCTTCCCAAGCCCCGCTTTGGAAAGAATGGTAGGCTTAACTTATCCCCCCCAGGCAAACATCTTGGTTCCTGGGAGTACTCTTACCATGTGACCAAAGTCACATGGTAGGCTGCATGGAAGATGTTTTAACTCCCATGGCTTCCAGACCCACAACACATCCAGGCCCATTGATTGATTATTTTCTGGGATGTCTTTCAAATTCCTAGCTGCCAGCTGAACAATACAGCCCCGGTGTGCAGCTCTCCCCAGTTAAAGATCTTGCTGGTTTCCATCCTTTTTCAAAGCACTGAAACAATTTTACCAGTGCCGACTTCATATACTTGATCTACCAAACATGGCAAACTTTCCCACCCCTGCTTAAAAAGTCAGATCCTATGAGACACTGTGAGATTCGTGGGAATGAACTGAGCACCCTCTGTGATGCTGGCAGACCAGATGCCAGCTCATGCCAAGGCCCCTAGGTCTCAACTAAGCCCTGAGAAATACATAACTGGAACCAGTCTGGCTTGCCTGTGTCTCAGTATGGTTAAAATAGGTATTATAATTATTAAAATGTTTCATGTATAGACTTCATGAAATGCTTGTAAATTGCTGCATGCATTAATCTCACTTATATCATCCGTACCTCATGTTGCTCTGTAAATGTAAATCACCAGATAGGAGAGAAGGATTAACAACGGCGAAATACTAGTTGCCAACAGGAGGTGTTATATCTTGCCCATCAACACTGGATGAACCACTGGGGAACATCAGAGGACAAAAGACTTTGTGGATTGCTCCCTCCCACCCAACGAAAGAGGAGACATGCACCTGAATTCTTCCCAACAGCTAAATTTGCAACTCAAAACAGAAGAGGATAAGGAATAAAAAGCCCTAGCAGGGAAAAACTCTTTTATGCTGCTTGGACTCTGAGGGGCAAAGATTACTAAGAATAAACAAAAGATCTCCAGTGCTTGCCCTGGGTTAGCATGCAAGGACATATAGAGTTTGCTTATTATTGAAGCTTCTACTATCTTTTGAAATGCAAGACTAACTCGTTCATGTGTGTTTACATTTACCTGCTTTAACCTTGTAAATAACTCTCGTGTCTTTTTCCTAGTTTATTACAGGATTGGCTACAAGCATTGTCTTTTGTGTGAGACCTAATTGCAATTGACCTGGTATACATGACTTGTCCTTTGGACTGGGAGTAACCTGGATTTTTTGGTGTAAGGGACCAACTTGCTTGGGTGGCAAGATAGATCAAAGTAGCCAAGGGGAATGTCTCTGACTCTGTGGATAGGCTATTATAGTGACTAAGGAGTTTACACCTGTTTAATTGGTCAGTGAAATCTAAGTACAGAACTCACAGCCAGGTTGGGGTTTGGATCCTGCTTCTTAAAAATCTGCCCTGAGGTTGGTACTTGCATTCAAGCCACTGCAGGACAGCTTGACCCCTTCAGTTTCCAATTAAGTCACTGAAAAGTGACAGGCTTTTGGCATTTCCCAGGGTGTATTTAGCAACTCATAGAATTGGGTCCTAGAAATGAAGTTAAAAAATATTTTTCTGTCTTCCTGTGAAGAACAGGGGTAATGTAACCGCCTTCATAACTGTGCAAAACCAAAACTGACTGCGATGTGAAATAAAACAAATGTTGAGATAACAGCAACGGTGTTTTCTTGAATAGGGTGGGAACAGGGCGAATGAAAAAGGAGGGCTGCGTTTTGCTGTGAGACTTTGCACACTTGGCAACCACATGCCATAACTCACCAACCTCATCCATCAACCCCAGTCAGGTGTACCAGTGTCACATACGCTCAAGGCTGCCAGCAACAGAGTAATTCTGACCTAAAAGTTGGCAGTGGAGGGTAGTGGAAGACAAAGAGCTAGATTCACAGATAACCTCAGCCCCTTTATGCCCAGCAGGCTGCCAGCAGCATCCTGCCATGCATTTATACTGTAGCTTTATCCTGAGCAACCCACTAAAAGTCTGTGTGTGGAATGATCGTGGATTTTATAAACAAAAACACAATGAACATTTACATAAGAAGGGAATCAACATCTCTCCTCTCTACAGATGGGAGGTGGCTCTCAGCAGGCAGGCTGTTGGTGTTGTTGACAGCAGCACTTCCAGCTCTGGGGCTGAGTTCCCTGACACCTCTCCCCAAGACTTTTTTTCTGCAGGAGGGGCACTGTTGTCCCACCTACTTCTGCTGAAAGTTCCTAGAGAAATGTCACAGTTAAAACTCTTAAAATTAGACCTATGGCTGCCAGAGCCCCCGGCAGTCAGGAGTTGAGCCTGCATCGGCTATGGCTACTACTCTAGGTGTGATGGTGAATCACAACTTGGCAAATGCGGGGCTGCTGGGGTTAGAGCGCTGCAAGCCTGGGAGGCAGGAGAAGTGAAGCAGCCACGGCATGCTCGGGGAGGAGGCAGAGCAGAGGTGAGCTGGGGTGGGGAGTTCCCCTGCGTGCTGCCCCCCATAAACCTCCTTTCAGGTTTATGGCACAGCCTGTTGGGGCCTGATCCAAAGCCCATTGAAAGAAATCAATAGAAATCTTCCAACTGACTTTAAGAGGCTTCAGAACAACTCCCTGGATCTCGTTACCAAGACTTTTTCCTGATATTTACCTTACATTTTCATCTCATTATCTCACTGACTTGTAGCACCCTAAATGTTATGTTGTTTTCTGCTCACCAGTAGTTGTACACTGAGGCTAGATGTAACTGCTTTCTTTCATACTGATGACAGACAATTGGACTAATGTCTGAAAGGAGAATTTTAGCAAAGCTGTGCAAAAACTGATATACATGCAGCAAAATTAAAGAGTCAAGTCTGCCTCCTTTCTGCTTTCAGAATAGGGATGGGAATGAGTTATTATATAGGCCAGCATTACTTCTCAGAAGTGAAAAGGCAGTTTTCACTGGCAAACAAAATATGAATGGTACACTGGAGATGAACTTCTCTGAGATGGATTATTTAATTAGATTCTGTTTAACTGAGGCAAGGGACACTGATTCAAGGTCAACCAACAAGAGACATTTTAGCAAATGCAGAGCAAGTTTTAACAAGGTCCCTCCTACAACGGAAAGAGTATGCCTGAGACCACTATCTCTCTCAGTCCACACAGCAGCTGCTTAGTTTCACTTCCTCATCTCGCATGGGAGAAGTGGTTTATACTGAAAAACTGCTTAATCTAGAGTTACACTGTTGTCCCAGTGAGACAGAAAGACTTCTGTAAACACCTGAAGTGGTAGCAAAGGTTGAAGAGGAAACAATTTGCTGAATACAAACACTAGCTAGACGATGATCAACAGGGTTCAAAGAAAACCTTGTCGAGCAAGAAAGGGAACTTCAGAGGAAAACTCCAGAGGACGTTAGATTAAATTAGCAAAAGCAGAGAGAAACATTTATCTGTGCTTCATAAATTTCTCCCACTTGTGATGCATCATTAAGAACAGATAGTTAGCTGCAATGCACTTTGTGGGAGGGCAAGTGGGTAGAAACGGGGAAACTCAGAAGGAGGAATTGCACACAAGACAGAAGAAATGACACAAAATTTGGGGGGAGTGGTAAATAAAGAAGAGGACAAGTCACTAATACCTTCTACAAATACATTAGAAGCAAGAGGAAGACCAAGGACAGGGTAGGCCTGTAACTCAATAAGGGGGAAAAAAACAATAACAGAAAATGTAGAAATGGCAGAAGAAGTGCTAAATGACTTTTGTTTTGATTTTCACCAAAAAGGTTAGTAGTGATTGGATGTCGAACATAGTGAACTCCAGTGAAAATGAGGTAGGATCAGAGGCTAAAAAAGAGAAGGAACAAGTTAAAAATTACTTAGACAAATTAGTTTTCTTCAAGTCACCAGGGCCTAATGAAATACATCCTAGAATACTCAAGGAGCTGAGGAGACATGTGAGCCATTAGCAATTATCTTCAAAAAGTCATGGAAGATGGGGGAGAGTCCAGAGGACTGGAAAAGTGCAAATATAGTGCCCATCTATAAGAAAGGAAATAAGGACAATCCGGAGAATTACAGACCAGTCAGCTTAATTTCAGTACCTGCAAAAATAATTGAGTAAATAATTAAGCAATCTATTTGTAAACACCTAGAGGATAATAAGGTGATAAATAATAGTTAGCATGGATTTGTCAAGAACAAATCATGTCAAACCAACCTAACAGCTTTCTTTGACAGAGTAACAAGCCTTCTGGATAGGGGATAGTTTTCAAGTACATAAAAGGTTGTTAGAAGGAGGAGGGAGAAAAATTTATTCTCCTTAACCTCCGAGGATAGGACAGGAAGCAATGTCTTAAAATGCAACAAGGGCGGTTTAGGTTGGACATTAGGAAAAACTTCCTAACTGTCAGGGTGATTAAGCACTGGAATAAATTGTCTAGGGAGATTGTGGAATCTCCATCAGTGGAGATTTTGAAGAGCAGGCTAGACAAACACCTGCCAAGGATGGTCTAGATAATACTTACTCCTGCCATGAGTGCAGGGGACTGGACTAAATGACCCCTTGAGGTCCCTTTCAGTCCTATGATTCTATAATTCTAATACAGAGCAATCTAGATTACTTGGTAAACTGGGCACAAGCAAACAATAAATGTTTTAATATGGCTACATGTAAATGTATACATTTAGGAACAAAGAATATAGGCCATACTTACAAGATGGGGCACTGTAGTGTAGAAAGCAGTGACCCTGAAAAGGATTTGGGGAGTCATGGTTGGATAATCAGCTGAACATGAGCCCCCAGTGCGATGCTGTGGCCAAAACAGTTAATCCAATCCTAAAATGCATAAACACAGGAATTCTTCAGTAGGAGTAGAAACATTATTTTACCTCTGTATTGGCAATCACTGATGGAATACTGTGTCCTTTTCTGGTGTTTATAATTCAAGAAGGATGTTGAAAAATTTGAGAGGGTTCAGAGAAGAGCCACGAGAATGATTAAAGGATTAGAAAACATGGTGTATAGTGATAGACTCAAGGAGCTCTATTTAACTTAGCAAAGAGAAGATTAGGGGGTGACCTGATTACAATCTATAAATACCTACATGGGGAACAAACATTTAATAATGGGCTTGTAACAGGGTCGGCACCTGCCTCTCACAAGCACCCCCTTCTGGCCTGGTGTGAGCCTTTCGTTTCTCTGTTTGGAATGGGGGTGGCACCCACTTCTCGTGAGAGCCTCCTTGGCTGATTGTTTCTTTGGCAGGTCTTCAGTAACAGCCCTCTAGCTGAGTCACACACACTGTCTGTAGATGGAACAAACAAACCCCTTCTGGGGTATACAGTCTCTAACATCTTTTTCACAGTCCAGGCATAGGGCCGTACTGCCAAGACTTCCTTTCCGGAGACACTGTCTTCTATAACAGTCCAGCTGGGGCCCATCGTGGTACCCTCAGTTGGTGTGTCCTTCTTGGAAGTCCTCCCTGGGCTCAGACTCTAAGCAGACCAACAGGGCCCATCGTGGTACCCTCACTTGGTCTGGTTAGGTTCTGGGCTCAGTTCTTACTTGGTGTCCACAGTCATCCAGGGGCTCCTTCTTAGCTCCCCCAGTCTTTGGCAGCCCTCCCTGGGCTCAGTCCTGCTCGCACTGAACTATTTGTGTTCCTGCAGTGAACATGAGGCAGAAACTTAGGTGATGCGGGAACTTTTAGCATGAAAACTTAGGTACCAATTGAGTTTGAGTTTTATGGATCACAGTGGAGCCTAAAACAGGGACTTAGTTGCCCAAATCTGGGATTTAGGCACCTATGTACCTTTGTAGATCCCAGCCTTGGAGTCTAGGGTATGTAGAAGCTGTTCTGAAGCCCCTTAAAGTCAGTTGGAAGATTCCGATTGATTTCTTTCAATGGGCTTTGGATCAGCCCCAACAGGCTGTGCCATAAACCTGAAAGGAGGTTTATGGGGGGTGGGACGCAGGGGAACTCCCCACCCCAGCTCACCTCTGCTCCGCCTCCTCCCCGAGCATGCCGTAGCTGCTTCACTTCTCCTGCGTCCCAGGCTTGCGGCGCCTAAGCTGATTGGTGCCGCAAGCCTGGGAGCCGGGAGAAGTGAAGCAGCGATGGTGTGCTCCAGGTGAAGGCAGAGCAGGGGTGAGCTAGGGCGGGGGGGGGAGCTGCCACAGAGGGGCGCTGGCTCGGGGACGGGGAGGGCGAAAGGTCGAAGTTTCACCTAGGGCACGAAACATCCTTGCATCGGCCCTGCTGACTGGAGCCACTAGACACTACCACAGTAAACATCATAAACATCAGATTAAGGCATAGGCACCATAGACATAGGCTTAGGGACCCAACTCCCAGAGCCATGTGACTAGATCAGAATTTCAGGTTTATTATGTTTCTGGACTCATAGATGCAAAGAAAAACTCCACCCAGGTGTGATGTTCGCTTGAGTTTGTAGACAGCATACCCCAGACTAGGTGCAGCAGCCAGCAGAGCCATGGAGAAAGTCATTTGACTCCATCCCCAAAGCAGATCCTGCTGCTCTGTGGGAAACCCCAGCTGCCTATCCCACTTTGGAGAAGGGTTTCCTGCATAATACATGCCGCCATTTGGTGATGTGCCTAGGATCCTGGATTGTCTTTTTGACCTGAGCACCAGCTCCACACTCCTATTGACCGGGAACTGCGGCCAATGGGAGCTGTGGGGACAGTGGCTGTGGGCGAGAGTAGCACCCGGTGCCTTCTGTCCCCCCCCACACCTAGGAGCTGGACCTGTTGGCTGCTTCCAGGGTGCAGTGCGGTGCCAGAACAGGCAGGGAGCCTGCCTTAGCCCTGCAGCACCACTGACCAGGAGTCGCCGGAGCTAAGACCGTGCCCCAACCCAGCCCCACCCGCCCCAATCCCCAGCCCCAGTCCTGAGCTCCCCAAACTCAGAGCCCCCTCTTGCACCCCAAACCCCTCATCTCCATTCCCACCCCAGAACCTGCACCCCCAGCCGGAGTCCTCACCCCCCTGCACCCCAACACCCTGCCCCAGCACAGAGCCCCCTCCTGCACTCCAGACCCCTCATGCCTGCCTCATCCCAGAGCCCACACACCCAGACAG
Source organism: Chelonoidis abingdonii (assembly GCF_003597395.2). Taxonomy (NCBI): domain Eukaryota; kingdom Metazoa; phylum Chordata; order Testudines; family Testudinidae; genus Chelonoidis; species Chelonoidis abingdonii. Next base: position 327,313,272 of record NC_133769.1, read on the forward strand.
AGCCCTCACCCCCTCCCACACTCCAACTCCCTGTCCCAGCCTGGAGCCCCTTCCTGCACTCTGAATCTCTCATTTCTGGCCCCACCCTGGAGCCCGCACTCAGTTAGAGCCCTCACCCCCTCCCACATCCCAACCCCCTGCCCCAGCCCAGTGAAAGTGAGTGAGGGTGGGGGAGAACAAGCCACTGAGAGAGGGGGAACGTAGTGAGCTGGGGGCAGGGCCTCAGGGAAGGGGCAGGGCTAGGGTGTTTTGTTTTGTGGGATTAACGGGTGGGCAAAATACGGCCTGTGGGGCAGATCCAGTCCGTCTAACATTTCTGTCTGGCCTCCTCTGCTCCCTCGCGATCTCCGAGTGCAGCCCGCTAAAAGTCCTGCAGCGCAGCGAGGCACTCAGGCAGGTTGCATGCCTGTCGTGGCCCCATGCTGCTCCCAGAAGCAGCTGATTGCTGCTGGCACGTCTGTGCGCACCCCTGGCAGGGGAGGGGAGACAGCTCTGCGTGCTGCCCTGCCCCCAGCACCATCCTCACAGCTCTCATTGGCCAGAAACTGGCCAATGGGAGCTGTGGGGATGGTGATTCTGGGTGTGGGCAGCGCACGGAGAACTGCTGTCCTCCTTCCCACAAGGGGTGCGCAGAGATCTGCCAGCAGCAGCTGGCTGCTTCTGGGAGCAGTGTGGGGCCATGGCATGCAGGCAGCCTGCCTGGGCCTCTGCTGCACCTCCGGCCAAGAGCCGCATATGGTAAGTGCTTCCCATCCAGAGCCTACACCTCGCACCCCTTCCACATCCCAACACTCTGCACCAGCCCGGAGCTCCCTCCTGCACCCAAACTCCCTCCCAGACCCTGCACCTCCTCCTGCACCCCAATCCCGTGCCCCAGCCCGGAGCTCCCTCCGGCACCAAACTCCCTCCCAGAACCCACACCTCTTACCCTCTCCTGCACCCCAACACTCTGCACCAGCCCAGAGCTCCCTCCTGCACCCAAACTCCCTCCCAGACCCACACCCCCTCCATTAATATAGTAGAAATGTGCGACCCGTGACCACTTACCAGAATTCATGGAGTGGGCCCCCTGCAAAAATTATTGCCCACCCTTGGATTAGAAAGTTGGCAAACCTAGGGGGAGAGTGAGTGAGGAGGGATGGAGCAAGTGGGGGGAGAAGGGGTGGGGCCTTGGGAAAGGGGAAGGGCAAGGATATTCGGTTTTGTGTGATGAGAAAGTTGGCAACCCTATTACTGAGATTAAGAGATGGGTTGGACCCAGTAGAAACACCAAAATCAGCATCAATTTCTATTGTCCCTAATTATTGCTGTTCCGAAGAGTTTAGGGTTTGATCCTGCCTCACTGAAATCAATTGATTTCTAACTCTAGGGATAAAATTGGACCAATAGGTTTTATAGCTGATGTTAACCTAGCCCATATGTTTACCCAGAGATAAGAAAATCCGTATTGCATTTTTAGATGAACCAAAGTCCATTGCTTCAGATGCAGCAACGCCTATACCTTAGAATCATAGAATTGGAAGGGATGTCAAGCGGTCATCTAGTCCAGGCCCCTGCACTCGTGGCAGGACTAAGTATTGTCTTCTAGACCATCCCTGACAGGTGTTTGTTTAACCTGCTCATAAAAATCCCCAATGATGGAGATTGCACAACTTCCCTAAGCAATTTATTCCAGTGTTTAATCACTCTGACAGTTAGGAAGTTTTTCCTAATGTCAAACCTAAACTGCCCTTGTTGCAATTTAAGTCCCTTGCTTCTCATCCTATCCTCTGAGGTTAAGGAGAACGATTTTTCTCCCTCTTCCTTGTAACAACCTTTTATGCACTTGAAAACTGTTATGTCCCCTCTCAGTCTTCTCTTTTGCAGACTAAACAAACCCAATTTTTTCAATCTTCCCTCATAGGTCATGTTTTCTAGAACTTTAATCATTTTTGTTGCTCTTCTCTGGACTTTCTCCAATTTGTCCACATCTCTCCTGAAATGTGGCACCCAGAACTGGATACAATACTCCTGAGGCCTAATCAGCGAAGAATAGAGTGGAAGAATTACTTCTCGTGTCTTGTTTACAATACTCCTGCAAATACATCCCAGAATGATGTTTCCTTTTTTTGCAACAGCGTTACACTGTTGACTCATGTTTAGCTTCCCCACTTCCCCAGATACCTTTCTGCAGTACTGCTACCTAGGCAGTCGTTTCCCATTTTTGTATGTGTGCAACTGATTGCTCCACTTAGGCAGGAACACTTTGTATTTGTCCTTACTGAATTTCATTCCATTTCCTTCAGATCATTTCTCCAGTTTGTCCAAATAATTCTGAATTTTAATCCTATCCTCCAAAGCACTTGCAACCCCTCCCAACTTGGTATCGTCCACAGACTTTATAAGTGTACTCTCAATACCATTATCTAAATCACTGATGAAGATATTGAACAGAACTGGACCCGGAACCAATCCCTGGCCAGCATGACTGTGAACCACCGATAACTACTCTCTGGGAACGATTTTCCAACCAGTTTTGCACCCACCTTATAGTAGCTCCATCTAGGTTGTATTTCCCTATGTGAGACAGTACCAAAAGCCTTACTAAAGTCAAGATATACCACATCTACTGCTTCTCTAGCCACAAGGCTTGTTACCCTGTCAAAGAAAGCTATCAGGTTGGTTTGACACACTTTGTTCTTGACACATCCATGCTATTATTTATCACCTTATTATTTCCCAGGTGTTTGCAAACTCATTGCTTAATTATTTGCTCGATTACCTTGTTATTGACCGGGAAAAGAAGTCACAAAACGGCCAATTCTAGCGATTTGTTTTCACCCCAGCTCCTTCACTGACAAGTTTCCAAACCCCGTGAGCAGGCGTCTAGATTTCATGGGGTTAAGCCGGGCCTGACGCCCAGAGATTGTCCCTTCCAGGCCAGGTCCCAGTGGGATGGAGCTGGCAGAGAGGAACTGCCTGATCGCCACAGCGGAGAGTGGATCCAGCCAGAGCTCCCTTAGCAGCGTGGCTGCAGCAGAGCCGTAAGGCCGGGGCTGCCCTTGTCCGCTGCGGAACCCCCCCGGGGCAGTTCCGCCGCGCCCAGGGGGCTCCCCTTGGGAGCAGGGGAGGGGCCCGGCGAAGGGAACACGCGACCCCCGAGCCCTGGCTGGATCAGGCGGGAGCGGGAGGGAAAGTGCTGTGTGGCCCGGGGCGCGCTGCGGCGCCAGCAGGTGCTGGACAGGGCAGCCGGAGCTGCTGTCTCATGCCCGCCGGGGGACCGAGCCAAGAGGAGGCAGGGCCAGGGCAACTGGCACTGGGGGTGAGCAATCGCCGCGCTCCGTGAGCCGGGACCCAATCAGCGGGTTCCGGGTTTGACGTATCAATGTTTGGGAGCAGCCTGGCGCAGCTGCTACCGGGGCGCGCTAGTACCTGCTGCTGCCTGCGCCGGAGCTCTGCAGGTGCCAGCCGGGGGGGATTCGCGGCGGCCAGCGGGGGGACTGCAGAGGAGGTGAGGGCGCTGCCGGGGCGTGGGGCGGCGGGGACGACATCTCTCCTATTCCCCCAGCCAGCACACTGCACCCAACACTCACAGCGCGGGCAGGCACACGCTGAGCTGCAGAACCCTCCGAGATCCCCGCGCGTGGGGAGAGCCACTGAGCTGCACCACCACCCTCCAGACCTTGCGCGTGGGGAGACCCACTGAGCTGCACCAACCCCTCCAACCCCCCGCGTGGGGAGACCCACTGAGCCTATCCCCCCCCCCGACTCCGCATGGGGAGACGGGCACTGGGCCTGCAGCACCCCGCAGCCTGTGCAGGGGGAGACGCGCACTGGGCCTGCAGCACCCCGCAGCCTGTGCAGGGGGAGACGCGCACTGGGCCTGCAGCACCCCGCAGCCTGTGCAGGGGGAGACGCGCACTGAGCCTGCAGCACCCCGCAGCCTGTGCATGGGGAGACGCGCACTGAGCCTGCAGCACCCCACAGCCCGTGCAGGGGGAGACACACTGGGACTGGAACACCCCTGGAACCTGCACAGGAACAGGCACCTAGAGGCACACACAACACCCACCCTGCCATTCAGGGACACTGGGTTAAAGCCCATAGGGGAGCTTAAGGTTGAACTGGATCTGCTCATCCCAGTTAAAAGCCCATCTGCCTTGTCTTCACTGCTATTTTAACTTGGGTTAGCTAACGGGAGTAAGAACATACTTTTTTTGCCGTGTAGACCAGAGCACACAGCCACTGAGGCATACTAGAGATAACGACACATGCGTTATCAGACCAGGACGTGCTACACAGACATTCAGATGTACTCTGATACCTGAACGCTTAGATACACACAAACATGAATTTTTGCTAACACTGAAAATAGTTTCGTTTTTGGTGGGGGAAGGAGGTGATGTCACATGACAGAAAGTGATCTCGCTACTGCTGCCTGTAACTTCGGTCATTTTGCACATCTGGACTTTGAATAACTAGGCTTTATCTTGGAGCAGCTGAATAAACACCCCCAAAGAGGGTAGCAAGACCTTACATTTTGTTTGGGAAGGGGAAATGTCTGCCTTTGGATTCTCTAAAACGGTATGATACACGACTTTTAAAATCTTTTACTGATTAACTACTTTTAGAATTTTAAAATACATGTTTTTAAGAAACTACTGAAGGTGGCAAAACATAAACAAGGAGAATAACAGTGAGGAGAGAAAGACATCACCAACTTTAAAACATTCAGTTCTTTTTAATTAGTTAAATTGTTGACTGGCTAAAATAGAAACGAATTACACGTGCAACTCATTTGTGACTCTGTATTTTAGCAATATAAATTACACAATAGCAATCTAAAACCAAGCTTGGTTCAAAACAGAGTGTAAGCTCCTCCCTAACTGGCAGAGAATTACCAGCTGACACTTCCTTTCTCTCTGTAGTGTGCAAAGCCCCTCACCTGAATTTTAGACTATATTGAAACACTAGTATGTGCGTTCCTTTCGTATTGGACAGCTAATGCATGCTCTTTCTTTCTGAACAGAGAACTGAAGGGCAATCCAGACATGAGGAAGGTTTTGTTAGTGGAACCTGTCGTCATCATTTACACTTTTGCCTACTTCTTGACCGCACCGCTGATTCAGCAGTATATTTATCGGAGGCTATGGGAAGAAGGAAGCAACTCCAGTTTAATAGAAAATAACAACACTACTTACTGTGAACTAAACAAAAGTAACCCAACCTATATCAAACAGAAGGTAAGGAGGGGGAAGGGGGAAGTAGGAATAAAAACATATTACAAAGGAAAATTTGCAGTGAGTACTAGATAAATATTTAATTAACAGTGGCTTAATTTTTATAAAATTATGATTTCATTAATATTTATATAGTACCATAGGTGTGTATAGTGTTTACAAAGAATCAGCTCAGCAAGATGCTGAGGACGTTCAGTTCCCTCTGAAGTCATTAGGAGTTGAGGGTGCACATTATCTTAGAGCAGTGGTTCTCAATCTATTTACCGTTGTGGGCTGCATATGCAGGGCTGGTGCAAGGATGTTTCGTGCCCTAGACGAAACGTCCACCTTATGCCCTCCCCCGCGCCTCCGCCCTGAGGTGCCCCCCCACCTCGCAGCAGCTCCCCACCCTCCACCCTGAGGCACCCCTTCACCCCTGCTCCACGCATGAGCACCCCGAGCATGCCGTGGCTGCTTCACTTCTCCCGCCTTCCAGGCTTGCGATGCCTAAGCTGATTGGTGCCGCAAGCCTGAGAGGTGGGAGAAGTGAAGCAGCTCACCTCTGCCCCGCCTCCTCCCCAAGCACACCGTGGCTGCTTCACTTCTCCCGCCTCTCAGGCTTGCAAAGTGGCCATGACGTACTCGGGGAGGAGGCGGGGCAGGGGTGACCTGGGGCAGGGAGTTCCCCTGCATGCCCCCGCCCTTACTTGCTGCAGGTGGCCGTCCCTGCGCTCCCCTGCCCCAGCTCGCTCTGCCTAAATGCCGGTGGTGACCGGAGTAGCCAAAGATCTGGCCGCCACGGTTGCTGCCAAAGAAAATGGCACCCCCCAAATGCCAGTGCCCTAGGCGACTGCCTAGGTCGCCTAAATGGTTGCACCGGCCCTGTGCATGTGCAGCTCTCTGTGTTTTGTGGTTTGCATCTGCACAACATATATACTGCCTGTATGGTCCTGAGGATGTGCCACAGCTGTATGCTGATTGGGCTGCAGGTTGAAAACCACTCCCTTACAGGGTTTGGCCCAAAAAGAAGATATTGCCGTTATGCTGAGAAGTATAGAAACTAGGGCCCCGATCCTGTAAAGATGTATGCATGTGTTTAACTTTACACAGTGCGATTAGTACCTTTGACTTCAGTGGGACTACTCCATGTGTCAAGTTAAACATGTATGTCAGTCTTTGCAGGACCACGGTCTTGGTTAGATAAATATAGCATTATACAGGGAGAGATGACATCAGACAAGGATGGGGAACCAGAAGGAGGAAATTAAAGAGAATTTTAAAATGTGTGTTTAACTGAACTGATCTTTCAACAACTTTGAAGATCTCTGATTTCTCATTCATGCCAATGGTGACATTCATTTCTTGTATTGTCAGAATATAAGGATGGGAACTCTTCATTTGATTGTTAATGATCCTTTAAAAAATATTTAAAGCATATTTTAATATTATTATTTGTATGATTTACTCTTTTTAATTAGATACTGATTAGAATCCCCTGTTACGCCACGGCTTCCTTTACATTTAGGGGAAAGTAGTAGTTGACATGGATTTGGGAGTTATAAAAAAGGCATGTGTTAATAAGAGACCATCGGCTGACATCATTCCGAAACCAGACAAAGGGATTGTTGTAAAACTCTACATAGCACTTGAAGTGAGTGATTTTGCTCAATCCTAGATCTGAATCTCTGGGATGCTACCATAAAATTACTAATTAGGTATTCTGCACTGCCCTTTCTCAAGAGTGGAGCATCCAGTCTACCTAGCCCATTTGCTATATATAACAAGGGCATGCTTGTCAATGTCATATGTGGACTCCATTGAACTTGCTCAGAAGAATAGCTCAGACTTTTTACCATGACAATGAGTTCTTCCTCATTTGTCAGGAGAGTAGTCAGCTAAGGGAAAACTTATAAGAAGGTAAAGTGAATTTTTTTTTTTGTTTGGACTGACAGATCAGCCAAGGTAGACCATTTCTGACTCCCATTAATCCCCTTTAATATTGATTACTTGACTTCTACCTCCCAAATACTATCCTATGGGAGTCAGAGTCCAGTAGAAGCATAAACAGCTTTTCCTGGCTGACCCAAGGTACAGAGTTTTATTTAAATAGCAAGAAAGCAGCTGTGCTTGATCCACAGCTGCAACTGGGAAGAGACTACAGCAGCTTTCTGGCGATTAGGAGTAGGAGGCACCTTTTAGCAATCAATGTCGAGATGCTAGTAGGCACTGATCACACTAGCTCTCCAACATATAATTGAACACAAATAAACTCAAAAAATCTGAGGCTGGGCTGCCGAGAACTTACTCACCTCTCTTCCAGCATCATACAGCAGCAGAGCTAGCTATTGAACTGGAATAACTTTTTGAGCACAGGAGGAGGAGACCACATGATTTCTCCACTCCTCAGTGCTTTAAAACTTCTTTTTGGAGAGAAAGAGAAACTTCCATTGCAAGTCAATTTGACCTTTTATTAGCTTGACCTGAAACAGAACTCATGACCTCCTGAGGTTCTTGTGAAGTGGAAGCCTGTGGATTCTTTTATCTAGATCGAGGTTTTTTGGCCCAGATCGAAAAGGGATTTATGTCCTATTGTGATCCACAATTCACCTGCTCAGCTACAGCCTAACACTATAGGCACCTAATTTCACTCAGCACCTAAATGTTCACTGTAAAAGTGCCCTAGCTGTCAAAGTTTGTGTCTCTGGGCATGTACATTGCTCCTGCAGGTAGGTGACCTGACACCTGTCTCATGCCTAAGCCCCACTGTGATACTCAAACCAGGTGAAAGTAGGTGTTCCCCTGCCTAGCTTGCCTGCTGGGCCCAATTCGGCAAGCATGCCTAACTCTTCACAAAATTCCCAAGAGGAGGAGACCTCCCTTTATAATCTTTAGCTCAGTGATTAGGATATTCACCCCAGATACAGGACACCCTGTTTCAGTTCCTCCCTCTGCCTTGTGAGGAGAAGGGATTTGAATAGGGGTTTCTCACTTCTCTGGGGAAAGCTCTAACCCCTGGGCAACAGAATAGACTGAGGTGGGTCTCTCTTGCTGAAGCCATTCCACTTTGTATTAAACAATTAAATATTAATGAGGCTAGGCAAAGAGTGAGAATGTGCTGGCTTTTATGGATCCTATTCTCAGGTGCCTACCACTCCTCATAAATTGTGTAGGGAACCTAGACACTTAGCTCAAGGTTTATGAATTCCAGTGATTTTTCCAAGGCACCTAAAAGTTGGGTTTGTGAATCTAGGCTTTTTCTCTTAATAGTCTTTGTACATCACCCACAACAGGTAATTTCATCCAGTGTTAGCTCTTACTGCATCCTGTCTTATAGATACTTTCTCAGGGTGTCCAGAACCAGAGTTCACCGTGTTACCCCCCCTGCCTCAGTAAGAGACAGATTTGCTGTTTTTCAGTTCTCTGGCACTCATGGTCAGTTAGCCATCCAAACAAACTCCTCATAACTTTTCCAGCCTTTACTTTGCCTGCAAGTTTAAGTCTTGATGTATCCCAGTCCCTGAACCTCCCACAAGCATCCCTCCTCCCCCTGCCCCGCCCCCATAGTGTCCAGCCAGTGTCACTGGACACTCAGTAATTACCAGGTAAGCTGCCCCTAAAGAGTGTACACACAGCTGGGTGGTTACAACTCAGGATCAGGTCCTTTACAGCAACACAGTACTGTAAATGTTTATTAACAAAGAACAGAGAATCATAGATTCAAATGAGTATTGAGAGACTAAGGGAAACAAAAATGGTTACAAATAAAACAAAACTATAACACACTTTCCAGAGATAAAAACTTAACAGGCTACAACCCTTGTCTAAAGCAGTTTCTCACCCTCAGAAGTCTTTCTGCAGAGCTTGCTGGTTTTCAGTCAATCTAGGATCTATTCCTTCACAAATCACCCCCTCACTAAGAGTGTTCCTCAGTGAAATGGATAACAGGAGTTGTTCTTGCATCCCTATTATAGCCCAGTACACCTTTGAAAGCATTCCTGCTGGCTGTTCTCCACTGTGCTGGTGCCATATTGTGTACATATCCCTCCTTCCTCCTGTCAACCTGTCTTTCCCATTGACTTTACGTGCAAATATAGCTTCCGTTGTTTTATGACAGTGATAACTGTCTGTCTTCCTGGAAGAAACTTCTTTCTCCCTTTGTTTGGGTACAGACTTTAAAGCATATTATCAGTACATATACACAGTTCATCGTACAGTATTAATACATACACATCACAATGATATTAATGGCCAGTGTGTCATTAGTATTCATTTCATACCTCACACAACATTCTTATGGATAACTACTGTCACAGCAATGTGTTAGGTGCAGTGAGTTTGTCAGGCCTGATTGGAGTTGCTGACAGAACAGTGAGCCCTTTGCCAGTTGGCATTGAGGGGTTCTTAGTGTCACGCGTAGGCTATGTTTACACTGCAGACCTTACAGTGGCACAGGTGTATGCTGCTGCTGTGCCGCTGTAAAATCTTCCATTTAGCAGCTCTGTGCCAATGGGAGAGAGCTCTCCCATTGGCATAATTAAACCACCCCCAACGAGTGGCAGTATCTGTGTCAGCGGGGGAGCATTTCCTGCTGACACAGTGCTTTCTGCAGTGGCGCTTCTGTTGGTGAAATTTATGTCAGATAGGGGTGTAGTTTTTTTTCACATTCCTGAATGACAAAAGTTTTACCAACAAAAATACTAGTGTAGACATATCCATATGCTGTCATGTTGTTTTCATTATAGCAACTACAAAACCCATAAATGATGAAAAATCTGCCAGCTGCAGATTTCTGTTCTGGAAATTTAGTTAAACTTCATAAAAACTTAGTGGGTTTTTTTGTAGTTGACATTTGCTGGAAAGCCCTGAAATTCAAGCTTTTTTCAAAACATGACAGTACATGCTTAGAAAAATAAAACTTTTCCACTACAAGCAAAGCATTGAAAAAAGCGCTTCTTAGCCATGAGTCAACTGAATTTCAAATGGCTTCTTGCAACAAAATCATTGTGAATTTACTTTTTCACACAGTTGCTCACTGTAATTATTTGACCTAAAGGATGCATAATAAATAACTAGTTTTACATTCAAAGTGTTTGGATAACTCCTTTCAGGGCAATGGGTCTCCAGTAAGCAGGATCTTGTCCTGCAGAACTTTGCTGTTGCCCATGCCAATTTCCAGTTCCCATTATTTCATCACTACAGGCCTCAGGTAGCTGTAAGCTCTGAAATACTCACAAATTTGTCTGTCTGCTTGGGTTTTACACCACACATGTCACCATAGCATATGAGCATGAAATTCTTGCCCCACTCATATAAATGGCAAGATCCCCATTAGCTTCAATGGGGCCAGGATTCCACACTGAGAAAGAATTCTATCTGCAAGTGGGTGAAAACAGTAGGCTGAGAAATTTAAACTCCAGACACTTTGAGATTATATTTGCACCAGGTATTCTGGATTTTCCTGGGAGTCCAAGAAACTCATGACTTTTATACATAGATGCCCTACATTTTGCTGTGGTGTTCCTCAAAATTCTGTTTCTATCAGCCTCTCAGGAAGAGACAAATTATCCTCTCTGTTCATCTTGTATAGTTCCTATGTTTGTAGAGTTGGGAGGGGCTTTTCAATCTCAACAGTGTCAGGGCAAAATGAGAAAATAAATTTAAGACAATAGGAGAACATTTGGGGGTCTAAAATTATATAATATTCAGTCAAAGATAGATAAGGCCTTTGCGGCACTTGGATTCATTATCTCATAGGCTTTGGGGAAATGTATTCATTTTATAATTAATTAAAAAGAGGTTCAGAATTCACTGGAATGAAAGCTGGTGCTTTCTGATTGCTGGATTGAACAAAATCTCTTTTAACTGAGCTCAGAGGAGTTATATTGAAACATTATTTATCATACAGTGCATGCAGTATCCTTTGCTAGTAAGTAACATTCTTTAATTAAAGCAGCCGCTATCAATTTGTCCTGCCTGGTCATTGTTCAGCCTCAGGCACAACATTCCTCACTTAACTTAATCCTTATTTAAATCAAGGGATTCTTCATTTTCATCCATTTAATTTTGTATTCTAGGATGTTTTGTTCTGTATAATCAGAGTGTTGTGGATGCAGATTAAGAAAATAGGGCCAGATTCTCTGCTGCTCTAAATCTGTGTAGCTCCATTGATTTCAATGGAGTTGTGTTGGTTTGAACGAGCAGAAGAGTTGGCCCATAGTTTTTTATGTTCATTTTCATTTACTTTATAAATGCCTGAACTGTTCATTGATAGTGTTCATGCATTCTAAATGTGGCATGTGTCCCCCACCACCCCCTTGAATTAGATCAGATGGTGCAAGCCAGGGTAATTCCAGTGAAATTAATGGAGATGGGTGATTTACAGGAGTTGAGCATCTCGCCTCCTTTTTTGCGTGTGTTGGACTTTCTCCTCCCAACTCTCTCACATATGCCATTTTCTCTTCTTGTTTAATGTTATGAAGGGTGTTGGGTTTTTAGCTATCATATCTGTATGAGTTTTAGACTGTTTTATGATATGGGTTATTCAGCACCCTGAGCATTCCTGTGTGGGATGGGGTGGGACAATATGGTAAAGTAGAGTTTTTTATTACCAATGTATTGGCATTTCTCGGATGCTCATCACTGTAGTGTGCCAGCTATAGTATTGGAGTGCCAGCTTTATTAAAGAAACATTGAATACAACATGGAACATCCTACAGTTCTGTTTGCTTCTTAACTGTACAAAAAGTGCTACCCATGAATCAGGGCCGACTCTAGCAATTTCGCTGCCCCAAGCAAGGTGACACACCACGGGGGGCGCTCTGCCGCTCGCTGGTCCCGTGGCTCCGGTGGACCTCCTGCAAGCGTCCCTGCGGATGCTCCACTGGAGCCGCGGGACCAGCGGACCCTCCGCAGGCATGCCTGCGGGAGGTCCACCGGAGCTGCCTGCCGCCCTCCCGGCAACCGGCAGAGCGCCCTCGTGCCGCCCCAAGCACGCGCTTGGCGCGCTGTGGTCTGGAGCCGGCCCAGCCATGAATCAATTTTTTTGCTGTCTTCCCAACTGCAATTAATCCTTGTCTCACTGCTTTGTTCGTTATGCCTATTTGTCTGCAGGCTATTGCTTCCCTTCATGTTGCTCCTGTTTCTGCAGAGCAAGTAGTTTCCCTTCGCAAGCCCCCCGCCCTCCCCTGGGATAAATTACTTCCTTTCCTGACACTACTCTCCTTTCATGATGCTTGTCTTTCCTTTGCACCGCTGCACTCTGTAGACAGGGCCCTTCCCTCTTTTTGTGTTGATCAGGTTGCTTCCTTTCTCACTCTCTAGGCCAGGGGTTCTCACAAGAAATTTTTTGGTGGCCACTCTGACAGTTTTTCCTAAAATACTTAATTAACTTTAGGAAAAAACAATAAATATGCACACATCCATGTCCAGCTCATTGTAATTTATTTATGTAGGGAGGTTTTCAGACTCAATAATAAAAATAATGTACAGTTCTTTACTGGACCTAAATAGAATACAAACAATATAAGGTGCTCTGCACGTCCTTGTCTTTTTTCGTTGTTGTTTCTTTTGTTTTTTTGGTTGCTGGTTTTGTTTTTTTTTGAGTTTTTTTTGACTTGGTAGCTAGTAAGTCTGCTCCTGTGAACACTGATATTTGTAGGTTTGTCAATATCGCTTTTTATAGCAGACTTACGCAGCCTGGGCAAGCTGGGAGTCAAATTAAGATGTGAATGGAGAGTTGGGTAGGGAAGCAGTGGGGACTGGGGGCGATGGAGGGCTAGGGGAGGCAGTGTGGGCCATGGGCGATGAGGGAGAGTGTGATCGGGGGGCCGAAGCCCCGTGGTCGATGGATGGAGCCCAAAGCCCTGCAGCCAGAACCTGAAGCCCCATGACTGGAGCCTGCAGCCCAATGTCCCAGCACTGAAGCTGGAAACCTGAGCCCCACTGCCCCTGGGAAATGGGGGAACTCAGACTGGCTGCCTGCTTTTCTGGTGTTTGTGGCTCCAGAGGAGGGCGATGCCCAACCCCTACTGGTGGTCCTGGAGAAGGGGTGAATGCTTTCCCCCGCCATTCACTGCCCAGGAGGCTGTGGCTGCAAGAAAAACCCTGGGTGGCCACATGTGCCCACACTGGCCACATCTGAAAAACACTGCTATGCCGTACCTTGTTCCCTGTTCACAAATAGAAACTGGATAAAAGCAGAAGAAAACTCACTTATCTTGTCCAAAACCTATCAGGGGGAGTTGTTAGGGACCAAGGATCATCCTCTATTTTGACTTGATACCAGCTTCAGGCTGTCAGATCCCCAGGGTGGCAGTAGTGCAGGCAGGAAGGCCATGACAATATGACTTCTGAGGCAGCTGTGCTGCCATAAGGGTATGGGATAAGGGAGACAAGAGAATAGTGTAAGGGGACTTGCCCTTCATGTGAACATCTCAGCCTTCCATGGTTGCCTCAAGGTCTATTCAATTTTCTTTAGGATCTTAGAACATCCTGGGTGGGCGTGGAGGGCTATGCCTCCTGCCCACTCTGCAAGTAAATAAAGTCCAGCACCACCACTTCATGATACCTCAAAAGCTCCAAGTGAACTTTGAGAGTGACTTTAGTCTTTTTACCTTAGTTTTGGTTCTGCTTGATAGCATGATATGGGGATTTGTGCACAGAGAACCACTTTCCTTCCTACCACTGCTCTCTAGGCTGATCGAGTTACTTCCTTTTCAGCTGCTGGAGTGGCTGCCCTTTGGTAATGCCCGTGTAACTAAACACAAACCAAGATCTGAATTTGCTAGCAACCAGCGTCAAATGCAAAATAATCATCAAATCAACTTTGATTTATATTGTTACTCTTTTTTCTTTAACTTTTCTTTAATTCTTTTCACTTACTACCATTAGTCGCAAATGTGCCATTAGTTTATGTCCATCAAGTGTGTTTTTATTTTTCAACTTTTTTATTAAATTGAATAAAAAGAACTCAGAAGTTCTTCCTCTATTCTTGCATATATTTCAGGGGTCAGCAACCTTTCAGAAGTGATGTGCCGAATCATCATTTTTTCACTCTAATTTAAGGTTTCGCATGCCAGTAATACATGTTAACGGTTTTAGAAAGTCTCTTTCTATAAATCTATAATACATAACAAAACTATTATTGTATGTAAAGTAAATAATGTTTTTAAAATGTTTAAGAAGCTTCATTTAAAATTAAATTAAAATGCAGAGCCCCCAGAAGTGGTGGCCAGGACCCGGGCAGTGTGAGTGCCACTGAAAATCAGCGCATGTGCCGCCTTAGGCGCTTGTGCCACAGGTTGCCTAGCCCTGATCTATTTACTGCTGTAATGCAGCTACTGTATCTTACCCTATACACGCACAGCCTGATTCCTCTCTTACTAGAGGTTAGTGATTCTGAGATATTCTGAGCCTGAGAACTCCTTTCCAATGATTTTAAATGTATTTGGACCTGTTAGGTAAATTATCCAGGTACTTCACACTGAGGCTCTGCAGGAAGACTTCACAGACCTGTTGACGGTCATAGAATCAGAGAAGTGTAGGACTCTAAGGGATTTCAGTAGGTCATCTAGTCCAGTCCCCTGTACTCAAAGCAAGGCTATTCATAACTAGACCATTCCTGACTGGTGTTTGTCTAACTGTTCTTAAAAACCTCCAATGACTGAGATTTCACAACCTCCCTAGGCTATTTGTTCCAGTGCTTAACCACCATGACAGAAAGTTTTTCCTTATGTCCAAATGTAACCGTCCTTGCTGCAGTTTAAGTCCATTGCTTCATGTCCTATCCTCAGAGATTAAGGAGAACAATTTTTCACCCTCCTCCTTGTAACAATCTTTTATGTACTGGCAGTGGTGCTGGAACACTTTTTGTAGTGGGGTGCTGGAAGCCAGCTAGGGAAACTGTAAAGCAGTGGTCCCCAAACTTTTTACCATATGCCCCCCTTACACCTGTCTGTGCCCACACACACACCTTCCAGAGCTGGGGCTCTGGGAGGGGGGACACGGGTAGGGGTAAGGGGGCCAGGAGCTGGGGCTGGGAGCAAAGTCTCTGAATGTGGGGCTGGCAGCTGGGACCCTGTGTGGGGCCAGGAGCAGAGCCCTGGGCATGAGTTGGGGGTGCTGCAGCACCCCTTGTACTCCTAGTTCCCATACATATGTGTACCAGAAAACTATTATCATGTTCCCCCTCAGTCTTCTCTTCTCCAAACTAAACAAGCCCAGCTTTTTCAGCCTTCCCTCATAGGTCATGTTTTCTAGACCTTTAATCGTTTTTGTTGCTCTCCTCTGGAGTTTCTCCCATTTGTCCACATCTTTCCTGAAATGTGGTGCCCAGACCTGGACTCAATACTTCAACTGAGGCCTTATCAGTGTGGAGTAGAGTGGAATAATTACTTCTTCTGTCTTGCTTCTCATGTCATGGGATACTATGTGGTAATATAAAGTAAAGATGTGTCAGTATGATTAGTTTTTATGCAATACACTAGAACCTCGGAGTTACGAACTGACCAGTCAACCGTACATCTCATTTGGAACTGGAAGTAAGCAATCAGGCAGCAGCAGAAACAAAATAAAATTAAAAAAGAAGCAAATACAGTACAGTACTGTGTTAAATATAAACTACTAAAAAATAAAGGGGAAGTTTAATAAAAAGATTTGACAAGGTAAGGAAACTTTCTGTGCTTGTTTCATTTAAAGTAAAAGGGTTAAAAGTTGCATTTTTTCTTCTGCATACTAAAGTTTCAAACTGTATTAAGTCAGTGTTCAGTTGTCAGCTTTTGAAAGAACCACCATAAATTTTGTTCAGAGTTATGAACATTTCAGAGTTATGAACAACCTCCATTCCTGAGGTGTTGGTAACTCTGAGGTTCTACTGCATTTCCTTTATGTGCATTATTATTTATTGATGTAGCGCTGTCAATATGCAAGACACTTTACAGATAAGTAAAATATCATGGGCTCTGTAATAATCCCATTCAGGACCAGATTCTGATCCCCTTATCTGCATTAAATTGCATGTTTCAGTATGATTATGTGTGGAGTAAGGTGCTACTCCCTGTAAGTGGGAACCAGCATCTGGCCATAAAGTAGTCGTAGTTTTTTTCACCGACTTCAGTGAGAGCAGAAGCAGGCCAATGCCCCTTTGCTGAAGGGCTCACAGGATAGAGGCCTGAACTTACAAATGCGTGCTCACAACAGTAGTCTTGCTGACTCCATTGCGACTACTCATCAAGTAAAGACTGCTTGCCTGAATGAGAGTGTTCAGGATCATGTCCTAAGTTAAAATACAACAAGAAAGAGTGACAATATTGAGGGAAGGGAGAGGAAGGATAAAGGTTACATCAGTAGAATTTTTTGGATATGTAACTGCTTCATGTTTTTTTCCCCCCCTTTGCAGGAAGTCCAAGAAAAGGCCTCTCTTTTTCTCATGCAGTTGGACTTAACTGGCGCAGTTCCCAGCATTTTGGTTGCCATTATCCTTGTAGCTGATGGAGATCGTCATGGACGCAAAAAATCTTTAGTTCTGCCTTCAGTGGGAGCTTTTATATCAAATGTTTTTCTCAGTGCACTGTCATATTTCTCCCTGTCCCTCTCTATTTTATTTCCAGTTGCATTTTTTGGTTCACTGTTTGGAAGCATTGCAACTTTCCTCGGAGGAGCCTTTGCTTTTGTAGCTGACCTCTGTAATGAAGAGAAGCAAAAAACGATACGTATAGCTCTGGTTGATTTGATTTTTGGACTTGTATCTGGATTAGCAGGGCTGACTTCCGGCTACTTCATAAGAGGATTAGGCTTTCCATGGACATTTGTGGTTGCTTCTCTGCTTCACTTTATTAATATTTTCTATATTACATTTTGTCTGGCGGATACAGTACGTGTACCTGAATTCCAGCAGCATGCATCAGTATCTTATACTGAAGACCTTAAAGAAACATTTTCTGGAGTGTACATGCTTTTTAAAACTTCCACTTGTAAAAAACGAACTTTAATCATTGTATTGCTTTTTACGTTCATGACCTATTTTTTTACCTGGATGGGTGGGAGTTCTCTTTTTACGTTGTATGAACTGGATGAACCTCTCTGCTGGAATGAACTCTACATAGGATATGGAGCAGCTGCATTCACTTCTATTTCTCTGACCAGTTTTTTAGGAGTATACGTGTTTTCACATTGTCTCAGGGATATCTATATCGTCTTCATCGGGATATTTTCTTGCATTGGAGGAATGGTCATGGCTGCCTTTGCCAAAACTACACTGCTCATGTTTTTAGGTGAGTTCAAAAGCAGGCCCTTTAGCTTCATGAAATATGTGAAAATTGTTATATTCTATATAATCAAGCCAGCTGATCCCTTAAAAAAACCTAAAGATATGTTAAAAACAACAACAACAAAGTAATGTTCAATCAAGTTCATACTGGATTTTAAATGTAAATTCAAAAATGAAAAGTTTGACAAGTGAATGAAAGCACTTCCTTATGGCTTTCTCTTTTTAATATCATGTATATACACTGCGTTTGTGACTGTTTCTCTGTGCTAAGATAATTTAAGATAATTGTATCCCAATACATTAATAGTTATGGTTTGAATCTTCTATCACTTTTACTATTTGGAGCCTTCAGTACATAAACTGCAGTTAGGTAATTTAAAAAAAATTTCAGTTCACCTTTAAATTCTAAAGTGCTGTGATTTGAGTGACTCATGACTAATTATATTGTTTTGCAGTGAGAGTGCCCTCTCTTCTGTGTTTTATGCCCGTTCCAGTCCTACGGTCCATGTTGTCAAAAGTGGTTCTGGCTAGTGAACAAGGTGAGTTGAATTTATTAAAGTAACAGTCATCAGGCTTCTTAAAATAAATAGGCTTTAAATTATAAAATGTTTAGAACATACTTGTGTGAAGGGTTTCCATTTTTTTGCTTGAACTAGCTTTTTAAAATAATTTCTTTAATTTCAGGTTATATCTATTATTACACTACTTTATTTCAGTAAAATCCTTGTGACTTTTGTTTCCAAGTTAATATAAACAAGATTAGATGTTAACACCTGGCCAAAATCTCTCCTTTGGGGAAAAAAACCCAAAAAGATTGGTTGGCATTTTGGTTAAAAATAGTGATTCCCCTGAAAACTTGAAGTGGCGTTAAAAGTAAAGATCTGTTATACAGTTGTAACTTGATATGTGCTTTTAACATTCAGCAAGTTGTCACATTCAGAGAAAGAAATACATCTCATGTTTAGTTAGCCATTACAAATTATATTTAGAATGGTAAAGGGTGAATGGTCAACCCTTGAAACACCTGAAAGGGTGGAAAAAAAAAAAGAAAAGGACTCTGATAGTGAGTTGTACACCACTGCCTCATGGCTATAGTAAATTTCCCAAAGGACATAACATTAATTCTTGCCTATTTAAAACCACGGATGTTTAGATTTAAAACTAAAAACACTTTGTATAGTGTAGTGCAGAAATGAAGCCTGTTATTCTGCAATCTTTTCACTGATGTTTAATTTAAAGATGGTAAAGAATGGCTTATTGTTTGAAATATGTATGTACCATATTTTGGTACCTCTACCGTCGAATGCTCGCACAGAATTTTGAGTAGCCAAATTGATACTTTGTGAAAGTGCCAACTCATTTATTGCAAAAGAGTTCTCTTGAGCTATTCATATTTATAATATATTTAGCAAAACAAAGATGTTTTTATCTGTACTGGTCTCTAATCATTCACATTGCCAAGAAACTACAAATGTGGAAATATCTTTCTTTAGAATTGCCTATTGTTGAGTGGCTTGATGCAGGAGACAGTTTGCCTTATTGTGATTTACTCAAAGAGCTCATTCTGTTTAACTTGACAAAGAGACGATTAAGAGGTGACTTGATTACTGTCTATTTGGATCTACATGGGGAACAAATATTTAATAATGGGCTCTTCAGTCTAACAGAGAAAGGTATAACAGAATCCAGGGGCTGGAAGTTGAAGCTACACAAATTCAGACCAGAAATAAAGCATAATTTTTTAATGTTATTTGTGATTAACTATTGGAATAATTTACCAAGGGTCATGGTGGCTTCTCCATCATTGGCTATTTTTAAATCAAGATTGGATGTTTTCTAAAAGATCTGCCCTAGGAATTATTTGTGGAAGTTCTATGGCCTTTGTTATACAGGAGGTCAGACTAGTTAATCACAATGGTCCTTTCTGGCCTGGGAAACTATGAATATGTGAATTTGTGTCCTCTTTATGCTTAATTATTATAGTTATTTTATCTGTATAGCACCATGAGCATATATAATGCTGTGCCATGGGCAGGCATGCCAAAAGAAGACATTCTTTCCTAAAGAGTATACAGTCTAAAAGGGTAATCCGGATGGAGTATAATACAAAAAATGCAGATTGAGGTAATGCAGAATTTTTTTATTTCTGTAAATGGAGGAAGATGATAGAGGCACTGATGTCTTGCTGGATTAGACCCTTGTTGAACATTGGCTGGAAGCTGTTCAGCGTATAAGGGATAGCATGAAAGAAACAACAAAGTGTGGAAAAGATGGACATAGAGGAAAAAGCAGAAGAGGAGAGCAGGAAAAGGGAAGATAGTAGGTGGAATTGCCCAGAACTTTGCAAGTGAGAATGAGTCGTTTTGATTTGGAAGAACAGCAGGTGTTACTGAAAAGATTCAAGAAAGGAGATACAAGGGCAGAGTGGTTGTAAAGATAATCTCCACTGGCAACACGCTCTTGTCACTTAACAATAATAATTGTGAAGGCTGTCCGCCGGTAAAGCATTCTAACAGCGATGCTGTACAGAAATCGTACGATGTGGAATTGTAACTGTAGTGGATCTTTTGTATTTTTATTAATCCTCTTCTCTGACCAAAGTGAATGACTTTCATTTCCATACTTGCAGAGCACTGTATTGTTATCCAGATATTTTTATTTTAACAGGTGCTGTGTTTGCTTGCATTGCCTGCTTGGAAGTTGTGACTAGTGCCATTTCAGTCGCAGTTTTTAATAGTCTCTATGCTGCCACTGTAGCTTGGTTTCCAGGCTTTAGTTTCCTCTTATCAGCTGGTCTTTGTATAATTCCCCTGGGCATCATGTGGTAAGTATATATCATAAGGATTTTTTACTAGAGTAGAAATATATTTATGTATGAAATGAAGCCGGGTGGTTTAGTGGATAAATGTTGCCTTTCATCTGTTGGCTCCATATTTAAGTCTAACTTGAGTTTCCTAATGTGGGGCTAAATTCTACCCTGGCTTCCATTGGTGTGAGTGAGAGCCCTGTTTGAGTGTGTGCATCTGAGGGGAAAATTCAGCACAAAATGAGGGTAATCAAGGTGTATGAAAGCAGAGAGCTCAGTTTGGTTGTATATTCTTGCCAATGGGAGTTACGGGCCTGATCCAAAGCCCACTGAAGTCAATGGGAGTGTTTCCATCCAGGCCCCTTCGTCTTGATCCTGCAGCATTAAAATTAATAGAATCTTTGATATTGACATTTACTTCACTGAGCATGGGCTCAAGCCCTGTGTGAATAAATCTCCATGCATATCAGAAAAGCCAGGGAAGGACAAACTTATGTAATATTTACCCACACTGTATTTCGATAATATTCAGGACAAATTACACCTTTCCTTGGTGTTCATGTTATCTAAATTCACTTGCATTCTCTCTAATGTAAACTGTGCATTGAGACTTTGAAACATGAATGGAAATGACCAAAAAAAAGAGCCATTCTCCCAGTTCATGTATACTCTTAGATTTATAGAAAGTTAAATATTTACTAAGAGGGATAGTATTATCCTTCCTGAAGTCTTGTACCTTTTCACCTTTGTGCCTAAACTTCACCTGCCTTTTGTTCTGGACTAGCTGAGTTTTAAGATCAGGGTAGTGAGACATGAAGAACACTTCAGACTTGAGTACCTTTCAACATTTCAAAACTTGGACCTGATTCACTACTGCATCACTCCAACTTTAGGCCACTCTAATTCCATTGAATTATCCTGGCTTTACATTGAAGTAATATAACTGTGATTCTGACCCCGTAGGTTTAATGGAGTTGGAAGATAAAGGATCTCATCCTGGAAGTGGAGAGTATTTTAGAAAACAAAGATATTGAGGTGCTCAGATACTCTGTTAATGGGGGGCATATGAGTACCTTAGATATAGAGAGATATAACTTAATCTATAATTTCTGGCATAACTGGGAAAGCACCTTTCAAAAAGGCAGTGTTTTCTGTACAAAGGGTTATAGACACATACCAATAAATTAATTCATCTTGGATCCAGGACTATAAAATAGCATGATAGTTATTTCTGAAGGTCCTCTCTTCCCTCTCCACTCCAGATTAGTGCCTTATCATCTGTGATATACTGCCCTTAGCATAGCCTCACTCTAACCCTGAGAAACTATCCTTTCTGAGGGTGTCATGCAATAGTATTATCTCAAAGCAGAAATTGCACCTTGTTCCAATTTGTGCTAAATCAGGCATGGTGACTTAGTGCTTTTCACAGAGAACCGAAATGAGATTGTCTAACTCATGTTACATAGGGCAAGTATTATCATTGCTTTATTTATTAAGCCACATGGACCTTTCTGTGCAGAAAGCCACTGGGTGTGTTGTTGGTGCTGATTCAGCATACTGTACATTACTATTTTGCTAAAAATGTTTCTGTCTTATCTCTCTCTTCCAGCTGGCTTATGTGCACCAATTGGCATGAAGAGGACCTGGCATTGCCTGCATATGAAGAAGTATCCAGTGAAGAGAGTATTGACAGTTGAACAAAGAATTTACCTACCTTGGTTTTCTAGTCTGATGTGCCTGGCACCGCCTGTTACATACACACTGATAGGGGAGAGAGTGTGACAGTTGTAGATGAAATCTGGACAGTAGCCCCACAATTACCATAAAACTGCTAGAATTTCCAGTCTTCCTATTTTATACTAGAATGAGTTTAATCCTTATACTTAACTATGCAAATACGGTGAGAGTGGTGGGTCTTTATCAGTTTTTTTAAAGTATAGCAAAAATGATTGATATTATATATTTATGAATAAGAATTTAGAATTACATATTTTTTTTTTCATCCTGTGTGCTTGGATTTACAAATAATACCTCTTTCAGAATTAAGAGAAAATACGTGAGAGCCATATTTTGTTGTCTCTCACGTCTGAAAATGATTTAAATTAGGGCTGTTGATTAGTTACAGTTATCTCACGCGATTAATTAAAAAAATTAATTGCAATTAATCACACTGTTAAACAATAGAATACCAACTGAAAGTTATTAAATATTTTGGATGGTTTTTCTACATTTTCAAAAATACGGATTTCAATTACAACACAAAATACGAAGTGTACAGTGCTAACTTAATATTGTTTATTACAAATATTTGCACCATAAAAATGATAAATAGTATTTTCAGTTCACCTCATACAAGTACTGTAGTGCAACTTACAAATGTAGGGTTTGGGTTTTTTGTTACATAACTGCACTCAAAAACAAAACAATATGAAACTTTAGAGCCTACAAGTCCACTCAGTCCTACTTGTTGTTCAGCCAGTCGCTAAGAGAAACAAGTTTGTTTACATTTACAGGAGATAATGCTTCCCACTTCTTAATTACAATGTCACCTGAAAGTGAGAACAGGCATTCATATGGCACTGTTATAACTGGCGTTGCCAGATATTTATGGGCCAGATGCACTAAAAATTCATGTCCCTTCATGTTTCAACCATCATTCCAGAGGACACGCTTCCATGCTGATGTTGCTCGTTTAAAAAAAAATAATGCATTCATTAAATTTGTGACTGAACTCCATGGGAGAGAAATGCATGTCTGCTGCTCTGTTTTACCTGCATTCTGCCATATAGTTCATGTTATAGCAGTCTTGGATGATGACCCAGCACATGTTGTTCGTTTTAAGAACACTTTCACTGCTAATTTGACAAAATGCAAAGACGCACCGATCTGAGGTTTCTAAAGATAGCTACAGCACTCAACCCAAGATTTAGGGATCTGAAGTGCCTTCCAAAATCTGGGAGGAACGAGGTGTGGAGCATGCTTTCAGAAGTCTTAAAAGAGTGACACTCTGATGTGGAAACTACAGACCCCAAATCACCAAAAAAGAAAAACCAACCTTCTGCTGGCGGCATCTGACTCAGATGATGAAAATGAACATGCGTCAGTCCACAATGCTTTGGATCATTATCGAGCAGGACCCATCATCAGCATGGACGCATGTCTTCTGGAATGGAGGTTGAAGTAGCAAGGAACATATGAATCTTTAGCGCATCTGGCATGTAAATATTTTGCGACACCAGCGACAACAGTGCCATGCAAATGCCTGTTCTCACTTTCAGGTGACATTGTAAGCAAGAAGCAGGCAGCATTACCTTCTGCACATGTAAACAAACTTGTTCGTCTGAGCGATTGGCTGAACAGGAAATAGGACTGAGTGGAATTGTAGGCGCTAAAGTTTTACATTGTTTTGTTTTTGAGTGCAGGTTTTTTGGTACATATTTCTACATTTGTAAGTTCAACTTTCATGATAAAGAGATTGCACTACAGTACTTCTATTACGTGAATTGTAAAATACTAGTTTTTTACAGTGCAAATATTTTTAATCAAAAATAAATATGAAGTGAGCACTGTACACTTTGTATTCTGTGATGTAATTGAAATCAATATATTTGAAAATGTAGAAAACATCCAAAATATTTAAATAAATGGTATTCTTGTATTGTTTAACAGCGTGATTAATTGTGAGTAAATTAGGGCTATCAAGCGATTAAAAAATTAAAGTGAGGCATATGATGCAGCTGTGTCATCTAAACTTGTGTGACAATGATAGTTTGTCTGATCATCAGCTTGTATAAATCTCTGTAGTTCTTTTGAAGCCAATGGAACTATGCCAGTTTGCACCAGCTCAGGATCTGGCCTGTAGAGTGCATCTCAAAGGACTTCTGTGTTACTGTGTGGCCCATAGGACAGTCTAAAATGAGCAAACTATATGTGTTCTCTTCCAAAAGGGAAAAAAACTAGGGAAAATTCTGGCATGTACTGTAAGTTAAACCATTTTTCTGCAGATTGAATTTATATGTGAAACATTTGCAAGTGTGGAACTCACCTGTAACCTTGTTCTCAAGATGAGTTTTCCCTCTAATGTTGTAATGAGAATAACCTGTGGCAATGAGAAGCCAGCATGGACTCTTTCCAATGCATTCCTTCTCATGGCAGGTAGATGTGTTCATTCCATTGGTGGGATCTGTGATATGGACATTTGGTCAGTTGGAACTAGGTTGAGGCAAACTCAGTTCATACACAACGTCAACCAGCTGCAATATTGTGATAACTTCTGCCTATTGCCTTCAATTTACACTCTAATCTCGAGTCGTATTCCTACAGTCTGTTGATGGACATGGACACAGTCTCGCTCATAAGTTATTAATTTTTACATAGAAACTGTTGTGCCAGAACAGACTTACAGTCTATCTACTCCCTGTCCTGCATGTGGCAGTTACCACAGTGAGCAAGGGATATCTGTTCCTGACCCTAGCTAGTGATTGGTCTATGCTGTGTAGTGTAAGGGACTTTTTTGCTAGTTATTTTAACTGCAGATGTATTCTAAGAGGCAGATCCTGGTCCATTTAAGTAACTGGGAGTTTTGCCATTGATTTTCAATGGGCCCAAGTTCTGGCTCTAAATGTTTAAGCCTTTTTAATAATCTGCTAAATCATTTGTTTCAATAATATTATAGGCTAATTATAGAGGCTCCGATTCTGCAAAGACTTAAGCACATGCATTTTATGCACTGAGTAGTCTTACTGACGTCAGATATTACTTGCATTATGTAAACTTAAGTATGTACATAAGCCAGATTGTGTAAAAGTTTTTTTTTAAAATCAGTTCTAAATCTACTGCCTTTTAATTTCATTGTGTCCTTTTTTCTTCCTCTCATGGGGCAAGATATATATATATCATTCATTTACATCATAGTGCCACTTAAATCATTGTAGCCTCTTTTAAGAGCTCCTCTCTTGAAAGGTCATAAGATCTTTCTCTTCTGTGGATCTTTATTTTTTTTAATAACCTTGATGAAGTGACTAAATATGATCCACACATCTAATTGTTTTGCACTGAATGCACTCTAACTGTAATTAGAACTTATAGCACTTTTCATCTTCAAGGCACTTTACCATTATTTAAGTAATTAATTCTCACCCTTTGAGGTAGATATTATCATCTCTGAGATGAGGAAACAGAGAGGTATGTGACTTATCCAGGGTC
This sequence comes from Chelonoidis abingdonii, assembly GCF_003597395.2. Lineage (NCBI taxonomy): Eukaryota > Metazoa > Chordata > Testudines > Testudinidae > Chelonoidis > Chelonoidis abingdonii. Next base: position 327,338,746 of record NC_133769.1, read on the forward strand.
ACGGAGCAAGTTAGCACTAGAACGGGAATTCAGAATAAATTCCTGGCTCCTTGGTCTTGCACTATGATACCTTTTTGCACAAATCAGGCAGGCAATTGTATTATATAATGCAGAACTCTGCCCTTCCTTCCTGTTTTTTTTAAAAAACCATAGATCATTTTTAGAGCTAAGGTTGCCCTAATCCATCAGCAAGCAAAGAGAGGCTCCATAGTGCTGTATTTATTAAGCAGAGATTTGGTGCGGTAATTAGAACAAAGTAAATTGGTTGGAGTTCACTTTAGCCTCTCTATTAGGAAGGATGTTATGTTAGGAAATGAACTGTGAAATGTGAACTAACTGTATATGCACATACGCTTTAAACAGGAAAAGCACAGAATTCTGGTAAGCTAAAAATCTCTTAGCATCTAGGCGAGACAGACCACAAATCTGCACATGCAACTGAAATGACCTTCCTCTCTTCATTCAAATTCACTTTAAGAACACCACCCTACTTAGCTTTAGGAAAGCCTTTCAGAAGTAACCCACCAAAAATATTGGCACCATATCAAGATTGGTGCTATAAAAGGGTGTATATTATGTGTATGATCTAGACTGCAAACTCTTCAGGACAAGGACTTTGTCGTCCTTTACATTTGTACAACACCAGGTACACTGGTGATGCTCACTAAGTAGAAAGCGTACGTTCAAATGCGAGTCTAAGGGCTCTTAAACACAAACTTTGAAAAAAGCTCTTGAGTTATAAATAACTTTTTGCTTCAGGGATGTACATGCTTTTAACAAAAGAAAGGACATTTTTTCATAAGAGTGCTGTGAAGATGTGTTTAGGCCCTTCATCTAGACCACACACAATTCTGATCTGGCTACTCTGCTCACACCGGTTATATAATAGTTAATGCCAGAAACTATGTAGAGTGAAGCAGCCGTGTCCAAGTTAATAACTCCTGGGAAATGTAGTGATTCAGAAAAGAGGATCACTATCTTAATTCATTTCCCATTCTTTATGGAGGTTCTGTCATTGTCCCTGGCACTCCCTGTTGGTAATCTGGAAAACCTAGTTGTGCAATGGGACATTCCATTGGTCCAAATGAGAATTTTCACACATGATCATATTACATGGGTGGGAGAATGGAACATTTTATGTCAGTCTTGCAGCACACAAAATGTATAAAATCATGTTTTGTGGACTTGTCTCTATATGGAGATGCAAAATGTTTCTGGTGAATATAGCATTTAGATTGAAATAAATAGGAAATTATGCCAACATTTATGTAAAATCATTTCTCATATTTATTCAGTGTATAGCATGAGACAGGCTGAGACCTCCAGGCACTACTGTATATACATTAATAAAACTTTAAATTTTGTAGCAATTGAGTGATTTGACAAGTGAAATATTTTTGTATAAATGCAAGTACCTTTTTGCTGTAAGATAATAAAGCAGAGATCTGTCTAGTCTTCTAAACGTTTGGATCTTGTTCCTTTGACAGACAAGCATGCACAAAGCAATACAATTGCTGGAGTAATATTTAGAAGCAGCTCAGGCCACCAACATATCATTTAATTTCTTTTGCAGCTAGTGATACAAAATAGTATGTACTCGACACAAGTTAAATGACTGGAGATCACATATGCAAACACCCTTATCTAAGCAAAACAACATTTTGGAATAACATTTTTATTGTCCATTTAAGGAACTGTGAAAGGCTAACCAATCTTAGAGGATACAGAACTAGTTTAGCTTGTCTGCCAGGCAGAAAGCTTACTCTAGCAAATGTGATTTGATTGTAAGATAAAATATAAAGAGGGAAGTAGTTGAGTCAGCCATACATTCTAGCTCTTTAGCCCACAATACTGCTGTCAGTTTTGATGCCTCTCTCCTCCTAGCTTTGTCACTTCTTTCTCTAGACTGTATTGAAAAATCAAATCCTGTCACTGGGGCCAAAACCTTTGTCCCTATCTGGTCGCCTTCCACATTAAACTCTTCCTTTGACCTCTTTTACCAACTTGACTCCCCCTCTACCCTGTCCAAAACACAGCTGCTAAAATTATGATGTTCCTCAGAGCTAGATCTGACAATGCTGCTCCTCTCTTCAAAACTCTTCCCTGGTTCCCCCTTGCCCAAAGTCACAAGTTTACACTTCTTGTCCTTACCTTCAAGGCTATTCACCTCAACCTACACCTTGAATTTATTAGCTTAACCTGTGCCCTCCCTTTACCTTTTCACTGCTCCCACACCACTGGTCTCACCCCTCCATTTATTTTCTTTTACTCTTCTCTCTATGCCAAGGCCTCACCATGAAATCTAGTCACTTAATAGCTGGGCCAGATATTTGTAGCAAATATCCTAATCATGGCTGCCCACAGTGAAGATCAGAAAACCACCCTAAAGAGCAAGGAAAAAAAAACAGGCCTATTTTTGTTCACTCATTTGTCCAATTTAACTTCACTTAAGTGAAGACAACGTACATGCAAGGCCCTACATACTCTACAGCAAACTTGATGTAAATTTGCTTTTATATCAAGACTCCCTGACTTCCGCAGATCTCCAGTGAAGCAGACTGGAAATTCCACGACCACCTTAGGTAATTTAGAAATTGGAGGGTTTTTTTCTTTTTACTAAGTTAAATATGAAAACAAACAATGCAGTCAGGGAAGTATCCCTTCTTGAGTGTAACATACTGCCTCCACGTTCTTCAATTTGCTGCAAGATTTTGTATTAAAAATGCATAACTGCATTGTAGAACTGGCAGGAAGTGAAGCTGGTTGTTTTGGCCCACAGGAGCAGGGAACAGTTGGGGCTTTTGGCACATGGACAGGCATAGGAGACACTTTGGGGCTGTGAAAAACTTGTACCTGCACTCTTCTGTGGAAGTATTCAGCAGTGCTAGAGTAGAGAACAAAGCTGACGTTTAAGTTCTCAACAGTATGCTTGAGTTAACATGCAAATCTGCTGAATGGATGCAGTTCTCATATCTCAGAATTACTGTTTCAGGCCATTTACAGACTTGGGGAGACTTAATTGCATTAAGCTTATTTTTGGAAGGTTTTCTTTGAATTATTGGGTCTTGAAATGGATGTTTTTTGTTTTTTTTTAAGAAGAAAGTTCAGATTCTGGAGCATAATTCTTGCAGTAGGACCCTGCTTCTAAAAGATGCAGTAATCTGTAACATTTAGGCTGGTTACATTCTCAAAATGTACATTACACACTTTGACTATCGTATGGGAAGAGAATTAACAGGAGAACTGTCCTAAACTTCTTGCAAGGATTTATAATACGTTATGCATACAAGCTATTCAAAGTTAACTATAACATAGCCTGTGTAATTTAAATAAAAATACACCCTTTAAACTTACAGAAAACAGCTTTTATCTGGCTATTCATTTATAAAAGACGCATTTGTGTAGCTTTTAATTTTAGAATCTCCCTTTGGTTATCCCCAGATAAGATTGTTTACTTACAACCAAGTCAGTTCAGTTTTAATTTTATGTTCTGCCATTATGTAAAATAAAAATTCATGTTCTTACTGTAACACTTCTGTGATGCAGTCTGTCAGATGTGCCTTTGTTTCATACAAACATTTTGAACTTTACATTTTTTCTCTCCACAGTGGTATTTTTCCCTTAACTGTTAAATGTTGCTAAGTGGTTATTTTAAGTTTCCTGTAGGCTGGAACACAGTCAGCCCAAAATAGGGCTACAGGAGCTCTAATTCCACAGAGCAATAGTGCCCAGTGAGGCTGTTGTGAAATCCAAAGGAGGGGTTCCCCCCTCAAAAGTAGCTGGGTAAAGCCAAATTCAGCTCCCAACTCTTCCTAGGGAGCACTGTCTAATTCTATCCCAAGGAGCAACTGTGCTCCAGTGAATGAGCATCTCTGACATCTTAGCTGGGGCAGACAAATGTGTGTGGCAGGGTTCTTTTCTACCAGTGAGCTACTGAGGTTCCTTAAAGGGGCTGCAAGTGACGAGAGTAACATTGCTTGGGTTGGAGGTCAGGGACTTGAGTTATTAAATATATTTTGGAAACCACAGCATTTATAGCAATTTTTTATTCGATGTTTAAAAGATTTCAAGAATAAAATGTCATTCAGTGGAAAATGCCTGTTTTATATTCAAAAAGTTCTTCTGCAAGAACACACATTCCCTGCATTTACCTACAGTAATCAATTTTAAAATGCACATGCATTTTTGGACTTCTTGTAGAATATGCATATTTCAAAAACTAAGCGGCTATTGTCCTGAGCAATATATGAAGAGTCATCTTCTTGTACAGTTTTAAAATACCCAGTTGTAGGACATTTATATTGACAATAAGCAGAAAATAAATCATAATAGACTTTAAACATTTAATGTGCCTATTCAGCAAGAGCTCTCCTGTGGGTAAGTTAACAAAAACATTGTGTCAATGTAATATTAATATTGTACACTGAACCTATAGTATAGTATAAAGACACATACAAGAAATGCTTTCATGAACAATAGGTTCGGACTACATTTGTGTTACAATAAACCAAGCTTGTATTCCACCATCACATGTGGTTCTCCCATAACTTCACTCTGCGATGGGTCTAGAAAATAGACAGTAAAATATTTACAAAGTTAGTAACACTTTGAAACAGAAACAATCCTAAGACAAGATGACTATATTTCCTCTAGATGTATTTGTTTATAGCAGAGATTCTCAAACCAGGAGTTGAAATCCCTCAGGTCACAAGGTGGATACATATTGGTCGTGAGGTGTCAGCTCTGTGGGGTTGACAGCTCTGAGCCCCCATTACATTAAATTACCCCCTCCCCCATTTTTAAATTTATAAGGAGGGGGGTCATGCTCAGAAGCTTGCTGTGTGAAAGGAGTCACCGGTACAAAAAGTTTGAAAACGGCTGGTTTATACAAATGTGCACATCTTGATTACTGAGAAAAGTTCTGCAGTTAAATATCTGTTCTAAGCAACAACCGGGGGAAGGAAACCAGGCAAGGGTTTCCTTTCTAGGGAAAAGGAGGAGAGGCAGGGGGAAGCTATGCTATGTTCAAGCACCAGAGAGTTACACATCATACAAGACCTAGGACAATAAATTAAGTACAGACAGACAAGTTTTAAACTTTGTTTTAAGTTGCAATGGCATATCAGCAACGTGTGGCAAAAGAAAGTTTTATAAAGTGATGATCAAAGCCCAGTATTTAGTTTAAAAAAACAACACTAAAAAGCAACAGTGAATATTAGTTTCAAGTGGGTTCATGTGTGTAGAATGAGACAGAGCCCAAGTCTAATAGGTAAGATAGTATTATCGAAAGAATGAGAACTTCAAATGGAATACACTAAAAAAACAGCAATCATACTGAAGTGTAACCCAAACACTACATGTGGTGCTTCATTTCAACAAGGCTTCAAGGAGCAAGATTATGCAAGGGGGGGGCAGACTGACTCCCCCTTCATATCAACCATTGGAATGGGGGCAATGGACATTGGGGAGCAATATACCTTGCCCTAATGTAGGGGTCAGCAACCTTTCAGAAGTGGTGTGCTGAGTCTCCATTTATTCACTCTAATTTAAGGTTTCGCGGGCCAGTAATACATTTTAATGTTTTTTAGAAACTCTCTCTCTGTAAGTCTATATATTATATAACTAAACTATTGTCGTATGTAAAGTAAACAAGATTTTCAAAATGTTTAAGAAGCTTCATTTAAAAATTAAATTAAAATACTGATCTTACGCCACCAGCCCACTGCCGGCCTGGGGTTCCATTCACCTAGGCCAGCAGCGGGCTGAGCGGGGCCTGCGGCCGGGACCCCGGCTGGGAAGGGGCCGGAAGCCAGAACCCCAGACCAGCAGCCGAAACCCCAGACCAGCAGCTCAGCCCACTGCCGGTCTGGGGTTCCATTCACTGGTTCCTGCCAGCCAGGGTCCCGGTTGCTGGCCCCGCTCAGCCTGCTGCTGGTCTGGGGTCCTGGCCCTGCCCACATAGAGTGAGTACCTACCTGTCATAAATAGATAGTAGGAGTTAATAGAACAGAAGTACTTTATATCTCTTTTGACTGTAAAGGGTTAACAAGTTCAGTAAGCCTGGCTGTCACCTGACCAGAGGACCAATTAGGGGACAGGATACTTTCAAATCTTGAGGGAGGGAAGTTACTGTGTGTGATGTTAGAATTTGGTGGTGGTTCTCTCTAGGTTCTGAGAGTGACCAGACGTGCAACCAGGTTTCTCTCCAATCTCTCTGATACAGGCTCTTATAAGTTTAAAATAGTAAGTACTAGGTAGATAAAGAAAACAAACATAAGCCTAACTTGCCTTATTTGCAAATGTGCATTTGGCTGGAAGGAGTTCAAATTTGTATTTTGCTGAAAGGATTTTAATTTGTACTGTATACTTAGGCTGGGAGGGTATTCCCAGTGTCTATAGCTGAAAGATCCTGTAACATATTTCACCTTAAATTTACAAAGATAATTTTTACTGTTTTTTCCTTCTTTAATTAAAAGCTTTTCTTGTTTAGGAACCTGATTGTTTTTTTCATTCTGGTGAGACCCCAGGGGACTGGGTCTGGATCCACCAGGGAATTGGTGGGGAGAAAGGAGGGAAGGAGGAGAGAAAGGTTAATTTTTCTCTCTGTGTTAGGATTACTTTCTCTCTCAGGGAGAGTCTGGGAGCGGGAAAGAGAAGGAGGGAGGAAGGTGAATTGTCTTCTCTGTTTTGTGATTCAAGGAGTTTGAATCAGAGTAATCATCCTGGGTAACCCAGGGAGGGGAAGCCTCGGAGAAGTAACAGTGGGAGAAAGGGTTTACTTTCCTTGTGTTAAGATCCAGAGGATCTGGGTCTTGGGGTTCCCCGGGGCAAGGTTTTGGGGGGACCAGAGTGTACCAGGTACTGGAATTCCTGGTTGGTGGCAGCGCTATAGGTACTAAGCTGGTAATTGAGCTTAGAGGAATTCTTGCTGGCACCCCATCTTTTGGACGCTAAGGTTCAGAGTGGGGAATTATACCATGACACTACCTTCTCCCTGGTTTTAGCCTGTTCTCTTCCTCTCTCTCTGCACTGAGCTGAGGGTGGGAGCGTGCTGAGCACAGGGCTGGGGGTGAAGGAGCAGACTGGGGGTTGGAGTGCAGGGTCTGACCAGGAGCTAGAAGAGGGAGGGAGCTCAGGGTTGGGGCAGGAGGTTTGGGTGCGAAGCGCTTACCTGGGCAGCTCCCATTTGGTGTGAGGGGTGCAGGTGGGAATGTGGGAGGGAGGGTGCAGGAGTTTCCGTTTGGTGCTCAAGGTGGGGGTGGAGATGTGGGGGGTGCAAGAGTCAGGGCATGGAGTGTGGGGAGGGCTGGGTATGTGTGGGGGGTGCAGAAGTCAGGGCAGAGGACTGGGGCGTGCCGTCTTTGGCACGTGTGCCATAGGTTGCCGACCCCTGCCCTAATGGATAGTGCAGACAGTGCTCCTTTTATGCACAGTACAAATTGGGCCCCTCTGAGGCACATTCCCTTCAGCACTCCTTCAGGAATACTAAGGCTCCATAATTTAGCCCCAGATGATAAAATCCACTTCTCCAATAAATTTTTATTGGCATTTATTCTCTTTCACTACTATTAAAACATGGGTTAGGGGATATGTTACACATCCAAATACAAGACACAATTTTGCTTCACATTTCAGGATAACCCCAGGAGAACAAGCAGCTTCACCATATTTATTTTTTTCCTGATATATCCCTTTTCTAACCTCTAAATTTAAATTAATAAAAAAACTTGACAGCTCCCAAATCTCACCTTTCTGATAGCCCTGTGAAAGTTTTAAGAGCTTACAAAATCTTTGAAAGAAAACATATTTACCATTAAGAATATCCTCAAAACCAATGCATTCATCATTTCCTCTCAGTGTATCCAGCGCTATATTTGAGCTATGCAGAAATGGAAGACGTTGGATCTGTGAAAACACAGCAAGAGTCAGAAAGAAACACAAGTTTCTCCATATTCAGGCTTCCCAAATCCAGACTGTAATTGAAAGTGACAGGCAAAGTAATTTGTTCTTTGGGAAGTGACAGAATGACAACACGGACTCGAGTGTAGACATATTCTAGACTCCACACATGTCTCAAGACCTGTCTGGCATCTCATCCTATAGTCAAGGCATGGGAGCAAAACATCAGAATGCACTATCATGAAAAACAGTTTTCCGTAGAAAAATATGCCCCATTTTCTGCCGAATATCTGTGAATGGTCACTACAAAGTATCTTTATCTTGAGTGACAGCTTGAGAGTTACAAGATTAGTAAATATAAATTAGCTAACTATATTACTGAAATGTATTTTCAATTTTATTTTTTCAATCCATATATCAAAAGAGAATAAAAAGCACATTAACAGGCTATACCACTATTTTAATGAACTTATATGGCCCTCCCTAAGAGTCATTTAGGTTAAATTTAGATTATGAACATTATTTCTCCAATCTCCTCTAGAAGCATCCTTAATGAGGTCTTGGTCCATGATTAGGGCTCCTAGGCACTACAATAATACAAATCAACAACAACAAAACTTGAGATTGGCTCTTGCTCAAAAGGACAGGTTTATGTCATATGCACCATCAGACCACCATATGATTGTGGAGGAAGGAAGGCTTTGTGCATGTCACTGAGTATGTACTAAGGCAACTGACTAAGATGACAAGTAAAAAGCTCAGATCACAAGATGCACATCAGACCCAGCAGCATATTTGTATTCACAACTGCCTTTAACTTACCGTAAAGTTTTTCTATGTCATTGTGAGTACTTGGTTTTTATATGTAACAAAGCATAGCTGTCTCTTGCTTTTGAATATACTGGATTTGTAATTATCCATATTTGCTGGTACAGCTGCACTTTAATCAGTTCCAGTATAATACTATTCCAACTAAAATGCTGTAAAAAGGTAAAGTCAAGGTACATATCACATACACACAGGCACATATCAGTGGTGAGAGTTCATGTCTTCTAAGAATATTAAAGATAACAAGCAAAGGCCAACAAGTATCCTAAGGTCACAAGAATTTCTTCTCTCCTGCATAACTAAGGCAATCCACATGTAGGGAGGAAAATGTCTCATTGCTCTCATTACTCTCCCCTCCTGCCAGATATGCAAGAAGCTGTGGGAGAAAGGCTCTCCTCCAACAGATCTCAGATCTGCAGGGAGGAGTGACTGGGTGAGAGCCGGAAAAATTCCAGCATTTCTTCTAGGTCTTCTGATGTCTGCAGGACAGGAAACCCACAGCAAATCTTGTGAGGGTTGTTGTGGGCCAACACCTAACCATTAGGATGGGGTAGCTCCCTATTACCTCAACACACATCTGTAGTAGGTGCCTTAGCTGCAAACAAGCCCAAACGTGCTTGTCAGTCTTTAATTACCTCAAATACATTCACTGGCCCCCAATGAACTTCTCACATCTTACAAAGAAGGGCTGATGGGGGTGGGTGGGGGGCACACAGGGTTTTACTGCCCTGATCTCTCCCCCATCTCCTTGTACGCACCAGCCCTCCAAACTCCTTTAGTCTGCAGGAGCAGAGTTCCCTTCCTGTGAACCCTCAAGAGGTTTGCCAGAAACAACATTGGTCTTGGGGAAGGAAATCAGGGATATAACTTCCATTCCTATAGTCCTCCTCCCAAGGCCTGCAGGATGGGAGAATCTCATGCAAGTTCAGCTTTACTTCACCTGGAATTTGCTGGGATAACAGAACTCTGAATCTGTTATCAAATTCTGTTATCTGTTCTGAATCTGTTATCAAATAAGCAGCATTAGTTTTATCATAAGAAATAAAGCCAGCTCTGCTTGGAGTTTGCTTGAAAAAATGTATAAAAGATGAACAGCTGTTATCTAATGTATTTTGAAACAAAAGCTTTTTAAAAAGCATGTTTGCAGATATGTCTATAACTTAACTAAGGCAATTCATATTACTAGAATAGTTAAAAACGCCTACCTGCTTTGCTGCTTTGAATTCCATTTGCAGCTTTAGCGGTGCATGGAGTCCTTGAATATTTCTCAGAGTCGATAAGTTCATTTTATCTTGGTTTAGCTGAAACTATCAAAAGATTTTTTTTTAAAAGCTGCATTTAATTATAGCTATAGAAAATATATTTGTAAAATTATACTTCAATGAACATGCATATGGAAGTCGTCATCAGTAAAAAACAAAAAAACAAAAAAACAGTAAATAGGTTACTAGATTTATAAACCTCAGTATGTTAGAAAACTGCCAACATATTAATTCATTTGTTTTAAGCAACTGAAAAGAAAATCTAATTTTAAAATAATGCATTACATGCTGCTTGCTACTGGCTAAAGCTGTATTTTGTTATTTTTGGCAAGCAGAATACATTGGACTCCACCAAGTGGTGTAGTTGTGCATTACTCTGAAGCATCACTAAGCAATTTCAAGAAATTATTAAAATATTAGTAGCCCAGAAAGGGGAAAGCAAAACATCTTGGCCTAAAAGAATCCATGGCAGGCCTTATAAACTGAAAAGAAGAGTAACTTTTTTTTTTTTAAATCATTAAAAAAGAAGCCGCCTATATTTGGCAAACTTTTCCTATTTCCAGTATAATGAAATTACTTTATATAAGATCTCAGCAGATATTTATTTTTGTTAAATATCTCATACATGAGTCCCAGTGTTTTAAATCATTTACAAAAGCAAGTGTTGAGTCTTGACTCCTTACTGAGTCCTCTGGCACTAATCAATAACAAGAAATATAGTGTATGGATACCTACTTAATAGGCACTGTTTTCTGATAACAAAAGATGTTTCGACTGGCCAAATAACCTTTTGAAGTATAAACTAAAAATCATTCTGCATGTATTTGCAGTATTTAATGGGGGTTTTGGCTCCAGGTTTTGCACTGATGCTACTGATAGCAGCAGCATATTCAGTGACAGAAGATTGTGATTTTTCCTGATTTGGTTTCTTAATATGCAGAAGTTATACTTGTAATGTTTATGATAACAATATATTGGTGTAAGAGCAATTGATGTTCCTAAAGAAGATATTCAGCACAAACAAACAGAAGTATAAGTTACAGGACAGGATATCATCTCTAGGCAAAACATCAAAGGTCTAGTTGGTTTCTGTAATTTTCATCAGAAGTCCAGAAGAAAAATATTAACTATACCTCCCCCAGCTTTACTTCTTTAGCTTACTACATTAGCCTTGCCAATGTCTTTTACTATTTAAAAGTGGGGCTTATGACATACCAAGCAAAGATATTTAGTTTCTTTGCTATTAATGCTATTTGTATAATTTATAAACGTCTACAGCAATAAGAACAACCATATTCATTTCAGCATAATACAGGAGTAATATTTTGGTATATTAATAAAATGAACCCAAAAGTACATCTCCTGAAATGTTTAGTTCTACTGCATCAAATCTCCTGTGCTGATAAACCCTAGCACTTCTTTCAGCTATTACCCCTACCTGTCAAAATTCATAATTATATTAAAGCAATCCTGCTGTTAGGCTACTTTATTCCTGACTGAGATGCACTGAAATTACACCTGTCAAGAAGTTAACAGTAACAGTGGCCCTTAAACTTTGTAACTAGCTGATCGTAGGAAAGCATTAAAAGGTTATCAAATTCAGCATTGCACTTACATTTTTTTCTGACAGTTCCAAAGGATGGTTGGGCAAAAGTTCATTTTTTACACTTGTAAATCTAGAAATGTAAACAAAAGGGTTTGTTGGTTTTTTGTTTTTTTTTGAAGCCACACAAGAATCAAAAATCAATGCACCAATTTCTAGTCTGACATTAATTCCAGATACAAACATCAAGCTGCTATAATTAGTGCTCATTTAGAACAAGAAAAAACCCTGTACAAGAACTTCAGTCTTTTTCTGCTTCATCTTCATGCTTAACATAAAAGCGGTCATGTTTTTTCTTCCCCCAGCTCCAGCTAACAAACAGAAGACAAATTTAACTTGAATACATCCTGCTACTATTGGTTAACTTATGGATAATCTACATGTGTGACCCTAAAAGCATCCTTGTGTCAAAAGACAAGAGTCTGCCTGGTACCCAGCAATGAATTTCAGCTGCCCTGATCAATTCAGTGTACCCCAACTCACTAATATTACAATCTGTAGCTAAAAGCTGTAATGTAATATGTCACTGGAAAACTACTAACTCACTGATCATTAATATTCTTGTGTGATGTATGTACGGTCAACCCTTGAAGAACTTTACAGATAGCCTAGAAATATATGACTAAAAGCTGTGTCTCAAACGCCCTGATGTGCCTGGTTTAAACAGGTTTTCCCCAAACCAGGGCTTTGGAGCTGTGCTCTGTCTCTGCTCCAGCTCCAGACAAAAACCTGCAGCTCCACTGCTCTGTGCTCTGCTCCAAACAAAGGAAAAAGGCCAGGTGCGGCCAAATTCAATGGCCTATTCATTTGTATGAGAAGCTGCAAGCAGACATCATTTACACTGTAGAAGTCACCGGTGGGGGAGAAGACAGCATACAGTTTGCAGGAGGCACCATGGCATTCACATGCAGCAGGAAAAAGGAAATGTATCTAGGAATACATTTCAGAAGAATACATTTCAAAAGTTTACCAGACTATAGCGGGGGAGTGAACCCCTAAATTACCCTTCACCTGAGGCAGCAAAGGAATTAAGTACTTTAAGCTCTGTGAAGAGTCCTCACGAGAAAGTCTGGTTAGCCATACTGGTAATATAGACATACTTGATGTCTGTTTTCAACGTAAGCCCGGAATTAGAAGAACTCAAGTTAGCAGACTCTGGGTTTGTTAACCTAAGGCTTGAGCATCTACACTCATTTGTAATCACAGGTTAGGAATTGGTGAACCCTGGGTTTTAACCTGGGGTTCCAGTGTTTACACTGCATTATGCAGGCCCGAGTTTAACCACTTATATCCAAGTCTTCCAAGCACCCTCCCAAAATGTGGCCACTTTAGTCCTTTGTTCATAGTGCAGCATGGGAAAACTTGACTGTCCACCCAATTGGTTCAGAGTATAAAAAAAGTCAGCCTGTGGGATACTTTTGGCAGACTCCCAGAGCGCAAGTCTACTGGGGCTATGTCTACGCTACAAAGCAATAGGGCTTGAACATGTGGTCATAGTTTGACTGAGGCTTGGACCCGCCACCCTGTGGGGTCTTGGGACCCAGGATCCGAGCCCTGGGTTAGCACAATTTGTGTGTATACAGGTAGGATTAGGTTTGAGCCTGAGTTTGAACCCTGATCTTACATTGCAGTGTAAACATTCCCTTGGTGAGAAACACTTCTTTGAACAAGAGACTTAAACTGGGTTTTAGTCTTAGAAGCGTGTTTTCACTTTTATTTCCTTGTAATCCTTTCCATCTTTATCCCTTATACTTGGTATCACTTAAACCAATGATGTTTTGTTTAATGACCTTGTTTTACTTTTACCATAAATCAATTCAGTGCTGTGACTGAAATAAGAGCATTTGTAACCCGCCTCCCCACCATAAATTAATGAGTTGCAGTGAATTGTCTTTTTAAAGGAGCAGCAAACGATTACTCTGTGAATGTTCAGGAGGGCTGGACACGGCACAGCGATGGCTCTGGGAAACTTGGGAGTTCACCGATTGTTTCCTGCAAAGCAAGGTTTGGATAAGAGTCCTAAAGAGTCTGATGGCAAGGCGGACAAGCTGGTGTGTCAGGGAGTTGTCACACAGCTTAGCAGTAGCAACACACTGTCCTGCTGAGGCTGAAAGGGGTAACTTGCAATTCTGGGAACCTCAGCAGATTGTGGTAATGGTAGATGGTTCTGTGGAAATTCAGGACTGGGAAGGCACTGGGGTCACTCTGCAAAAAAATAACTGGATGGTGGAAGCCAGGGTGTGACCTGCATGCTTGCAAGGCTGGCTGTAGATATCAGGGCAGTGGGCCATAGCAACACAGCATTTAAGGCACTCACAGTTGTAGAGCAGTTGGTGACACAACCCTTACCAGTCTAGGTTGAACGTCACAACTTAATTCCCTGACTATACTGTACATGCAAGCCTTGGATTTTCTTTCTGAATCAGTCTGATAAGTATTTTAAATTTCAACAGAAGTATTTACACTTCTATTCTAGATGTATATTTTATATACATGTGTGTATACAGATATGGTTCTGATCACCAACCATCTGAACCGTTATCATGTAGTGTAAAAATATTAGGCCATTTTCCACATTGTTAATTCTATTTCATGTGTCACTACTAGCTAAAGTCAATCATTTTGGCCAACATTAAAAGAGCACGTGCAACTACTTTCTTCAAAAACAGTTCATATATGAGCAGGGATGGAAATTAAACTTTTTCTATCAGTTGTTTAAAGGTGCATCCTTATATAGATCACTAATTACACAACTGTTTGTATTTATTACTTGCTTCTAAGAGCAAGGTTTCATAGGAAACAAGCTCTTGACACATAATGCTCCTACTGTAATTATACGTAAAGTGACTACACCAGTGGTTCTTAACCAGCACCCCAATCAGCACACAGCTGCAGCCCATGTAGATATACAGGTAGTATATATATTGTGTGGATGTGGTCCACATAACACATAGAGAGCTGCATATGCAGCCCACAATGGTAAATAGGTTGAGGACCACTGGACTAGACATACCTTTTGATATAAAGTATATGGCCAAGAAGCATATGTTCTAAAACAGGTGCATAATACATATACACTTTCTTCCTACATAGAATTTCAATTTGGTTATGGTACACTATATTAGCAGGAAGACAAGGCATACCCTCTGCGTAAAATATCATGACCTCCAAATGCTCCACTAGCTGAAAATTCGGCAATTGGGATGCTATCCTTAAGCTGAGATCCAACTCCTCTGGAATTCTGAAACAAAAAGCAAGGATTACTTTTACAGAATTAGGCCTCATTCAGCACTTCTGTTAACTCTGGCAAATGAACATTTAGATTTTACTCTTTTTTGGTCCTTATACCAAAAAAGAGTTATCCACTGAGCTGTTTGATGTCTCTTTAAAACTACATATGCCCAAGCCTTAGTCTTCAGGGTGACTGATTTTTAAGTGAGACTATAAATGCCATTTAATTAGGACACCTTGAAGTGATTCAGCAGTGCTTAGATCTCTTGGAATAGGGTAATATCATGCTGTTTGCTCCTCAAAACTTGCTAAGGCAGAACAAAAAGAACTTAACGCTCTTTTACTATGTGTATGACAGCACCTACCTAAACTGGGTCCCAATCCTGACTGGGGCTTTTGGGTACTACTATAACACAAATATGAAAGTGACTGTGCCATCAACTAGGGTTTAGGAAGAAACTTCTATGAGATTACTCCGTAAATGTCCACTACAATTGCACTCTTCTCTGAAGCATCTGTATCTAGCCTCTATCAGGTAGAGAATATTGAACCAATGATCAGAAATGGCAATTGCTATTTTTCTTTATGCAAAGGGTAATAAAGAAGGTAGATGACAGTTAGACTTTATAGGGCTTGACTGGTGTAGTTGTCTGGGGAATTTTGTATTTAATTCAGTTTAAACATCTTGTTACCCCAGAAACGTAGTAACAAATTAAAGGGAACTCAGGGAAGATCAACAAAATGCATGTATGTATGTATGTATGTATGCATTTATTGGGGGGAGGGATTGAAGGCATTGACTTTCAAGGAGACATAAAACAGTTAAATAAATGCAGTGTCATCTAGCAATTAGAAAACTGGACTGGTACTCAGGAGATCTGGGCTCTATTCCCAGCTCTGCCATTCAGGTACTGAGACCTTGGACAAGCCACCTCACCTATCTGTGCCTCAGTTTCCCCCCTCACACTGCCTGACTTGTCTATTTAAACAGTAAGCTCTTTGGACAGGGACTGTTTCCTACTATGTGAACGTACAGTGTTTAGCACAATGGAGCCTCCTTGCACTATCACTACACATTTGGAATATGAATATACAGAAGGAATTATTATTGTATTAAAAGAGGGAATAATAAGAACGGCCATACCGGGTCAGACCAAAGGTCCATCTAGCCCAGTATCTGTCTACCGACAGTGGCCAATGCCAGTTGTCCCAGAGGGAGTGAAGCTAACAGGCAATGATTAAGTGATCTCTCTCCTGCCATCCATCTCCATCCTCTGATGAACAGAGGCTAGGGACACGATTCTTTACCCTTCCTAGCTAACAGCCATTATGGACTTAACCACTATGAATTTATCCAGTTCCCTTTTACACATTGTTATAGTCCCAGCCTTCACAACCTCCTCAGGTAAGGAGTTCCACAAGTTGACTGTGCGCTGTGTGAAGAAGAACTTCCTTTTATTTGTTTTAAACCTGCTACCTATTAATTTCATTTGGTGACCCCTAGTTCTTGTATTATGGGAATAAGTAAATAACTTTTCCTTATCCACTTTCTCAACATCACTCATGATTTTATATACCTCTATCATATCCCCCCTTAGTCTCCTCTTTTCCAAGCTGAAGAGGCCTAGCCTCTTTAATCTTTCCTCATATGGGACCCTCTCCAAACCCCTAATCATTTTAGTTGCCCCTTTTCTGAACCTTTTCTGGTACTAGAATATCTATTTTGAGGTGAGGAGACTAACTAGAAAACAATAGGATGAAGTAAAGTAAATAAAGGTCGAAGAGCCAGAAATATTCCCAAGAGTGAAACACATCAAGTACTGCTATTGCTTCATAGCCTTCCACTTTAAGGCCAGGAGCGATCATCCTGACCATCTAGTCCAGTGTTTTTCAACCTGAGGGTCGCGACTCACAAGAGGGTCCCTAGGACAGGTTTAGGGGGATAGCAAGCAGAGTAACTACAGGGGACCTGCGAAGTTACATGCTTCAGCCTCAGGTGGTGGGGCTCAGGCTTCGACTTCACCCACGCTGCCCTGGGCCGAAGCATGAGCTTAACGTAGGAGGTCACAATTTTTTCAAGTGTGGGTGTGGTGGGAAGGACAGGGCACGCTTTTTTTTAAAACATATAAAGGTGGTCACCAGCACAAAAATATTGAGAAACACTGAGCTAGTCTGACCTCCAACATACTGCAGGCCACAGAACCTCATCCACTCACTTCTCTATAGGCCCATAACCTCTGGCTGAGTTACTAACATCTTCAAATCTTGATTTAAAGAATTCAAGTTACATAGAATCCAGCAGAAACCTGGGAAAGAATTCTCTGTAGTAACTCAGAGCTCTCCCACTTTAGTGCTCACCTTGCGTCACTGGAAATATTTGGTAACAGCCACTGCGTGGAGAGGCCATTATGTCATTGTAGGCAATCTCATCATACCATCCCCTCTGCGAACAGTCTTAAGTCAAGTAGAAGCAACAAAGAGTCCTGTGGCACCTTATAGACTAACAGACGTATTGGAGCATGAGCTTTCGTGGGTGAATATCCACTTCGTCGGACACATGTAGTGGAAATTTCCAGAGGCAGGTCCAAATATGCAATAATAAATAAATACCTCTGGAAATTTCCACTACATGCGTCCGACGAAGTGAGTATTCACCCACGAAAGCTCATGCTCCAATACGTCTGTTAGTCTATAAGGTGCCACAGGACTCTCTGGTGCTTTTACAAATCCAGACTAACATGGCTACCCCTCTGAGTCTTAAATCAAGTTAGGTTATTTGCCCACACTACTTCCCTTGGAAAACCGCTCCAGAACTTCACTCCTCACATAGTTGGAAACCTTTATCTAATTTCAAGCCTAAATGTATCGATAACCAGTCTACATCCATTTGTTCTTTTGCCAGCATTGGCCCTTAACTTATCTAACTTCTCCCTCCCCCTCCCTGGTATTTATCCCTCCGATGTATTTATAGAGAGCAATCATGTCTCCCCTCATCCTTCATTATGTTAGTCTAAACAAGCCAAGATCCTTAAGTCTTCTCTTGTAAGGCAGGTTCTCCATTCCTCTGATCATCCTAGTAGCCATTCTCTGCACCAGTTCCAGTTTGAATTCCTCCTTCTTAAACATGGGAGACCAGAATTACGCACACTATTCCAGATGAGGCCTCAGCAGTGCTTTGTACAATGGTAATAACACTCCCCTATCTCTACTGGAAATATCTTGCCTGATGCATCCTAGAATTGCATATGCCTTTTTCACAGCCACATCATGTTTGCAGCTCAAAGTCATCTTGTGATTAATCAATATAATCATCTTTCTTTTCTGTCACCTCTAACTGATATGATCCCAATTTATAGCAAAAATTCTTCTTGTTAGTCCTTAAATGCATGACCTTGTACCAAAAGCAGGGGTGGATACCTAAACATTAATCATTGCAAACTCATGGGAAAGGAATAGTAGGAGGCATTGCCAACTCTTGCCACTCTATCACAAGTCTTGCAATATTTGTTCTTCTTAAAGCCCCAACTCCTAGAGCCAAATAATTCTGTAAAAACTTCAGCTTTCATTGCTTGGAAGTAATCGTCCAGCCCTCATGGCTGCCGAGCCAAGCTTTAACACGCCTTCAAATGCGCCTTAAAAGCTCAGAAACCAGACGGCAAATAAAAAAAACTTAATTCCACCTCACCAGCCTAGTGACATTAAATCAGACTCTCATATTCTGGAGCCGGGGTTAGCGATGCGGAGTAGGAAACCATCCCAGTGGGGGAAGGGGAAAAATCTAACAGATATTCTCCTCCCTGAGATACTGATCGCACAGTGTTTGGGGGGGGGGGGGTCTGGTGCCACGGCGGCCGTGACACTGCAGGAAGGGGTCGGGGAAGCTGCCGGGCGGGAACGAGCTGCTGCTGGCGGGGGCGATTCGCGCTTCCGATTCACCCCGACTCGCTGCTGCTGCTCCCAGGCACAGAGCCGCAGAGCATGAGCCGCCTCCCCGCCACTATTAACGCGGGCCCCAGCCACCCCTATGACTCAGCACAGCCCCGCCGCCCCTCGCGGCCAGCCCCGCACTGGGGCGACAGGGCCCCGGCGGTACGCGGGGCCCCACACAGCACAGACACCGCCTCGCCCCGCGGCAGCGGCCGAAGAGTCCCAGGGCCCTGCACCCAGAACTCACCATCTCGTCCCCCTCACACCCAAACCGTCACTGCTTCCGCCTGCGCTGATGACCTCACTTCCGCTCCCAGCGCAGCGTATTACGTCACACGCAAGAAACGCAGTGAGACAGAGCAGGGCGGGCGGGGTGAGGCCGTGAGCGCGCGCAGGTTGTGGCGCTTCCGCAGGTGTTCGGGCTTGGGGAGGTTGCGTGGGGCCGGGGCGGAGCCTGCAGGGTTTCCGACCGCGGGGAGCGCCGAGCCGCGCCAGGGGGTGGACACAGGGTGCGGACTCTGGACCCAGGGCTACGCCGCTGACTCATGCACAGCCGCAGCTTTGCGTGGGGAGGCTGCTGGGGACGGTTGGCCCCCGCCCCTGTTTCCACGCGTAGGCCAGAGGGGATCTCCAAGGGGGGATGAGTCAACGGCGGCGCGAGGCGGTTGCAGAAAAGGCCGGTGTGTTTATGTCGTTACACTGGCCTGGCGCTGGGGTGTGTTAGCAGGGCCGGGCTCTGCAGGACGTCACGCGGCAGGTAACTGGCCTTCATGCCGCTGAGCCCGGAGCTGCAGCCCCGCATGCAGTGCTGAGGCCCAGGCGTGACAGGAAAGATGTGGCCAGATTGGAGAGTCCTGAGGTAGTGGCGTGGAAACGGGCCCTGGCCCTCACTTTTTTTACCCGCTGTATGGGCGAGCGACATGAGGCAGGGCCTCCGGAACAAGGGGGAACAGGGCCGCGGTTTGGGTACTGGTGCCCCCACCCACCCACACACACACAATAAGGGACCTTCTGCCACTCCCGTCGAGAGGAGAGTAACAACAATGATAAAAGGGTTAGAAAACCTGCCCTATGTGAACATGTTAAAAAAAGAAAAAAAACAAACCTCGGCATGTTTAGTCCTGAGAAAAGAAGACGGGAGGGCGTGGAACCTGATAACAGTCTTCTAATATGTTAAGGGCTATTATGAAGAGTTTGGGGCTCAGTTGTTGTCCATGTCCACTGAATGTAGGCGAAGTAGTAATGGGCTCAATCTGCAGCAAGGGAGGTTTATGTTGCATATTAGGAAAAGTTTTCTAACTATAAGGGTAGTTAAGCTCTGGAATAGGTTTTTGAGAATAGGTTGGAGAAATCTAGACTTGCCCAACCAGATGTTTTAGTGGTCTCATATTAGTGGAGCTGGATTTGATGACTTCTCAAGGTCCCTTTCAGCTCCATATTTCTGTTATTATATTCTTGAGTGGAGGAGGAAACTTGTTAGAAATGCCAGCCAGGCAAGAGGCTCTGGCAGCAGTATCCTTGGTATTTATAATCAATTTATAATTTATGGTTCTCTGTAGCGACCTCTGTCAAATGTGTTTGATTTTTACCTGCTTTAGAAGACATAAATAACTTATGAAGACTTTCTGAAATCCATCAGCTCTTTGGAAGGTTAATGAAGTGTGCATTCATTTGTTCCTCCACAACTGCAGACATAAATATCCAACACCAATATTACTGATTTTTTTTCTAACTGAAGTTTAGAAATCTGTCCACTTCACCTCACATTTTGCCAAAAATTTCTCTTTTGCTACAGACTTCATATGTGAAATCTGATGTGCACGGAGTGTAGCTTGAAGGAGGTCAGGTGTATGTGCAAAATCAATTTTATGCTGGGAACATTATTTTTATATTTTGTTGTTGTACAGTACACAAAAATAAAGACTTTGCTACAGCCTTAATTACTGAGAGACTCATGCCAGACTTGGCATAGGTGCTGATTCCATGGGTGCTCTGGGGCTGGAGCACCCCTGGGAATAAATGGTGGGTGCTGAGCACCCCCTATCAGCTTCCCCCAGTGCCTCTCACCTGCTGGTGGGCCTTGCATATCAGCACCTCCCCTTGCCTCCTGCCCACTGCAGTCGGCTGTTTTGTGGTGTTCTGGGGGAGAGGAGAAAGGATGCAGTGTGCTGGNGAAACTGGGCAGGAAGAGGCAGGGTGGGGCCTTGGGGGAAGGCAGGACCTGGGGGTTGAGCACCCCCCCTGGCACTTTGGAAAGTCAGCGCCTGTGTTTCACAGTTTTCTTCCAGCAGTAGAAGATCACCACTCAGAAAATTTTACCAAATCAAAGTTTTGGCCTTTTCTACACTTGTATCAATAAGACTTGCAGTTAAATCACAGACTTCAAAAGGATGAGAATGGAAGACACTATCTTTTATTTTCTTTTATGGAAAGCAAGTTCTGCCTTGTAAGTTTAAGTGGTGCTCAAATGCCCTGGTGTTGGGGCAGTATCGTAGACTAGATGTGAATACATGCAAAACCAAGTCAAGTTCCTGTTTAACTGTAGCTTACAGAGAGACCATTTTTTTTCACTGAATGTATTTATTTATTGACTCTTTGAGTTTGTTGATCAGGATATGACTGTCAAGATGAAACATCTAACTTTCAAAGTCATTCTTGCAGGACACAGACAGGATACAATCACTCCATGTACATTATTGACATCATTGCAATGCATAGTTTAGGCTGCATAACAAAAGAATGTAGATTGCAAGAAAGATCTGGTTTTCCTTTAAAGACAGGCTTTCACACTAGGGGAAACTTCCAGACATCAACATAAATCACAGATATTTTTCTCATATAACCAAGTGTGAATCTGAACAAGGATTGCTTTTCTCACAGCCTATCTTTCTTCCCAGTTGATCCTATAGAAAAAGTTATAATGCTATGTGATTGTGATATCTCTTCCAGTTCTATGGCAAGAGTCTGATTATCCCAATAGGTGCATAAATGCAGCTCCATTTGAAGTCAGTGGGAGTTGCACATGTGCAACTGACAGGATGATCAGGCCTCTGGATCAGGCATGAGAAGCCAAGTTGAATGGTGAAAGCTCTTATTACTTAGACACAGTGAGATAAATACAAAGCTAGTGTGACTCCAGTAGCTTTAATGAAGTTACAGTAGAGTTGAATTTGGCACCTTGCTTTTAAAAGTGGCATCTAAATAATTTTTTAAGAATAAAAGTTTGCCCATTTTTCCTTCTTCGTATATGAAGAAGGCCTGAAATGTTGTTCAAATAGCATTGTTTCCATCCCTCCACCATTTTTTTTAAAGAAATACCAGGAATGCCAAGTCTTGTCTCCCTGATTTTGCTGAAGAACTTCTTTGGGATTTCAGAGATGTACAGTAGAACCTTAGAGTTATGGACACATCAGGAATGGAGGTTGTCTGTAAATGAACAAAGCACAGTTCAGGCTCCAGATCTAGCAGCTGATATTCCAGGCCAGGTTTCAGCAGCAGCTGAGCTCCCTACTCAGCGCTGGCTTGAGTTTGCAAGCTTGTCCCCCTGTGGGAATGGAGGGGGAAGGGGAGATGAGTGTGAAAGAGAGAGCGACAGAGAGAGAAAATAGCATGTCCCCAAACGGCATAAACCCCAGTGCTGCTCCTACTGTGCTGGCTCCAGCTGCCTTGAGCTGGCAACCCCAGTGTCTTGCTGTAAGTGGCTGCCCCATGCGTGGGGGTGAGTGGGAACAGCCTAGATGTGCCTACCTTTTAAGATGCAATAGAGGCAGAGTATTTTATTTTATTTTTGTCTCTGCTGCTGCCTGATTGGTTACTTCTGGTTTCACATGGTGTTCGGTTGACCAGTCAGTCTGTAACTCTCGTGTTCATATCTTTGAGGTTCTACTGTACATCATGAGCTTTCATACCTTATTTTAATGGTGAGGGTGTTGAATCTTAAAAAGACCTACTGTACTTTGTCTCAAATACGCATTAGGCATTGGGGTTAAATAGATGTTAACAAAAATAAAATCCCAATAAACAAAAAGTTTTGAATTGCCCAACTAAAAATTAATTCTGAATTGTGCAGCTTTCACTCTCTTGGCTCTTATGTCATCATTTCTCTAGTGGCCTGTGCATTTCCCATTGAAGTCAACAGGAGTCTTTATGCAGACTTCTGGGAGATGGATTAGTTCCTAGTCACAGTAGACTTTTCTAAGGTAGACAAGACCTGAATTTCTGATGTAAAAAATAAACAGAAAAACACGTTGCTCCAGATCCTCAACTTGGGTCAGTAAGTCAGACTAGCTCCATTAACTTAAATGGCACTATACCATTGAAATTTTTACCTCTCCCTTTTTCAGGCCTTTTTTATGCATCATAGGGCAGGGGAGGGAGGGTAAGGCACACCATTTTAATAATCATAAAGGTCCGATTTAATAATAGTAATAAGAACAGAGAAAAATACTGGCCAAGAAAACTTTCTTTTGTATCAACATTCTCTGATTTTCATAATGAACATCCCTCTTTAAAAATGTCATATCATTGTAATGCCAGTGAGCAGTCTGTTCTGAGTACATGAACCTCTAAAGGAAAAACCTTTATTCTGTTGGGGAAAAAACTCTCTTCCACTAGTCTCTGTCAACAGCCAGTTAGAACCTGCTAAAGTGAAAGTACTTTTTATTTGTCTTAAGTAAAATAAACACTTTTTCTTTGATCTTTAAGAAGTCCTTTCTTGTTAACTTGCTTTAGACTTTTATGTTTCAGTATTCATTGTAAATTTAATTATTTAAGAAGTTATTTTGTTTTAAATTATTAAACCTTTTCTGAATTTAAGATAAACATGTACATGTTTTGATAAAGATTAAAAATAAATTTCACACACAACTGCAAAATGTAACAAAGATAATGTGTAGGCGTCAGTATGTTCCAAAACAAGACTCTCTCTAGGGGCTCTTCTAAACACACTGCTATGTTAAAACCATGTTCTGAAAAGGCTCAGGAAACCCCTGACTCTAACCCACCCTTTCCTGAAACTGGTGAAAGTATTTTAAAAAAAGTTACTGCTTCAGTGAAAAAAAAAATAATTGAATCTCAACATATTGCCAAAGCAGGATTTTTTTCCTGTTTATTAGCAAATGTTACAGTTTTTGGTATTTTCTCCATGCTAAATTCACTGATAGTTCAAATGCAGTGAGGAATTTGATGAATGACAAAAATAACCCATCTCAGTGAGATGTGAAATGTTATTAATGAGCACAACTAATTGGAACAAACACCAAACATTTCCTAGTTTTTTAGTGTATAGCCACTATCTGGTTTCATGTGAAAAGATAACCCCTTCTGTTAAAACACTCTTATTTTCTGTTTTGGTGGTGATAGTCAGACAAGGACTCTCCATTGTCTAATATGCCAGGTAAGGTGCATAAGAAGGATTCCCTCACCCCCGTGAGGTAGTGACTCATTCTGTAGCCTGTCGGTGTCTTTGTAATTCTAGGAAGATTTGCTGCTGTGTCCTGGAAGGTTGTCCTTAACCTATATAATCCCTCATTCCTTCTCTTCTTTCCAGCAAGCTAGACTTCTGTTTCCTGTTCTGCTGTGAAGGCAAAAACTGGTGGCAGTAACATTTGCAGCCAGTCACTAGGGGTTGCTCAGTAGTCAAACATGCTGAATCTTTATCATCCTCCATCATGCTTGCCAGTATTAGCTGTTTGTTCTATATAGGTACAGGTTAGTTGAACATGAGGTATTTTAAGTAACTTGGTCAATTATTACCAACATTATGTGAATGTATAAAAAGTTGTAGGTCAGAGATAGATAAAACCAGTAGAATGTGTGCAAAGGACAAAAGTACAGAAAGTAAGAAGGGAGACGTAGGTGCAGTATGTCCTTTTAAAGGAGTCATCCTAAGTAGGTTGTATTGCACTATTGAAGCAACATAAATCTTACTGGAACAAAGTCCCATGCTTTGCACATCCAGTTTTCACCTATAAGAGACAAAAATACTTCACTAGCTCAGTATTTACAAGCCGTTGCACAAACTCAGTGTTTCTCAAACTGGGATCACCGCTTGTGTAGGGAAAGCCCCTGGTGGGCCGGCTGGTTTGTTTATCTGCCCCATCCACAGGTCTGGCCGATCGCCACGCCAGGCCAATGGGAGCTGCTGGAAGCAGCGGCCAATAAGTCCCTTGGCCTGCACCGCTTCCAGCAGCTCCCATTGGCCTGGCGCAGCAAATCGCGGCCACTGGGAGCCACGATCTGCCAGACCTGTGAACTGGGCAAGTAACCAAACCGGCCCAGCCTGCCAGGGGCTTTCCCTACACAAGTGGCGACCCTAGTTTGAGAAACACTGCACTAACTCATAATGGCAACAAAATCAAAGCCTCTCTGTGAGCTCATAAAAAGATGTTTATATCCTCTCTCTAATTCAGGGCTGGTCTATAGGCCTCCCAGAGATGGAGCCATGCCCAACTATAGGTGAGCCTGAAAAGGGAGTTTCCTGTGAGTGCATCTTCCTAAAGGAAGCCTGAAAGTAATTTATAGTAATTCCAGCTCCAGTGTTTGCATGTAAATTACTTCCCATTCCTCCTACTGTGCAGGAAAAGTCCCCAAAGAGTCTGCCAAAATACCTAGCAATAATAGGGGAGTCTGAGGTTGCTCTGACTCACAATCATATCCACATAAACAGGGTGGTAATTAAAGGCTATCTCTAACTTCTAGTTACAGCTGGTGGGAAAATGTTTTTTTTTTTCTCCCATGGAAAACTTTTATTTTTGATGAAAAATGAAAATTTGGAAATGAAAAATGAAAAGTTTTCATAGCCAGAAACAAAAAAAGTATTGGTTTGGGGATTTTCAGTTTTTCAACAAAATGTCTGCATTATCCAGGGGAAAGCAGATACTTTCCGACAAATGTTTAGTGGGAAACTCATTTTTCTACCCAAAAATAGTGTCAAGAGACAAAATTCTAACTTTTTATGTTATCTTTTAAAGAAGAACTAGAGGCGTAGCTGGTTATTCAGCCATAATCCATGTCTTAATGTTTTACCATTATAATCTGTCTCTAGATGGCATAATGACCCAGGGCTGGTGCTTCCATTTAGGTGACCTAGGCAGTGGCCTAGGGTGCCAGGATTTGGGGGGGTGGCATTTTGCCGGCAGGGGGTCCTTCTGCACTCCGGGTCTTCGGCAGCAATTCTATGGTAGGTCCTTCACTCTGGGACCCACCGCCGAAGTGCCCCGAAGACCGGAAGTGCGGAAGGACCCCCTCCTAGGGCACCAAAAACCCTGGCGCCGCTCCTGTAATGACCAGCACTGTACAAGTAACTAAGCGCCTACTTGTATTCACTGAAACTAGAGGTGAGCTTGAAGTTCCAGACCCATAGGTCTAGGTACCCCTGACCTTTGGGCAACTTTGGATCTGGATCTGAACTTTACAATGAAGACCCATATCTAATTGGAAACTACAGTTCATATTTACTGGATGAAACCAGACAGAATCTCAGAATGTAATTAAATTAGCTCTACAGTCTACAATATGCTGCGGGTAGGCAGGGCCCAGTACCTGTATGGAGCCTTGTTGAAGTTAATGGTACACTGCACATGAGCAGCAGTCCATCTGCATGGATCCCTTTGCTGAATCAAAACTGCAGTATAATAGCTACAGTATTTGTAGAACAAAATTGTTGCAATATTTTTAATGAAGGATTTGTGGTGAATTTGACTATAAAGAGTGCTGGAAGATGATAAAATGTTTCTGTTTATGAACAGATTCATTAGTATTCTAGTTGTGTTATATTTCCTGGAAATTATGACTATACATTTTCCAAGGCTGGTTTTATTCAGACTTCCTTATTAGTCATCCGCACTTTTATTGTAACTTTATTACCCTTTATACTGTGCCTCCTAATTTTTAATATCTAGATTTACCTGTATTATGAAATGAAGTTATTATTTTTGTTATATCGACATCTTAAATCAGGCTTCCATCTTCAAGTAATTGGTTGAAAGAGAGTCACTGAATATGTACAGTTAGAATGTCATTTTTACAATGCACATTTCCTATTCAGTTTATGTTGTATTATTGGGAAAATCTTGAGACAAAGATTGTCAGATAATAACAGCATTTCTAGGACAAAGCTGTAAACAGCTTCAGCCCCATGTTTTTTAGAAATATTACTGAATAATGCAGTAAATCATCAATATAAGTTGGCTTGCACAAAGTTAACTGAGCACATATTAATATAACATTGCAAGGCTACTGTTGTATGACAGGATCAAAATTATTTAAAAAGAAATGGAGCAAAATCAACAGTTTATCATTAGACAGATCCTCTAAGTGATAGCTAGTGTTTTAAAAAATCCCAGTATTCAAATAGTGAGAGGCAGGACGAATAGTTTAGGGGAATTTATTGCCTTCTAATAAATTACCTTTATCTTGTCAATAATTCATATTTGATATAGAATAGAGAAAAGCCCCTTTCATTTTAAAGGAAAACAGAGAATAGGATTCAAACTGACAGATCCAGCTGTAAAAATTAACACCTATAAGCACTATGGTTAGGCTGGAACAAAGATGATGCAAATGTGAGCTGGGAGATCTATTGTGTGGATCCTCCTTCAAAACAACTTTTTTAATTGTAAAAGGACACAGGAAAAACATAAACTCAAAACTGTTTGTCTGAAGCAGCAAATATAGCACTGAAAGGGTTGGAAAATATACAGGGGACATTTCATGAGAGATTGTCATCTCCTCCTCTGAGAGTACATTTGTGAGAATACCTTTGTGGTGGAGGATCACAGTGGGCAGATCAAAGTAACCTAGAGACTCAAAGGAGACAAAAAGAGAGTGAGGTTTACATGAGACACCTTATACGAGATGGGAATGACGCCTATATAGGGCTTCATCCAAAACCCATAGAAGTCAGTGGAAAGACGCAAGATGACTTCAAAGGGGTTCAAATTAGACACCTTGAGTTCAGAGTCTGTGTCTCAGACATGCTGCTGGTGAAGGAGTTGGGGAGAATGAAACAAGCTGAACAGAGTGGATGGAGAAGTAAGAGTTTTGCTTTTGCACTGTAACTACCCCCAGATGGTAACTAGAGTATTGTTGCAAAGTTTAAGACTAGATATGTTACTCGTGCCATTTTTATTTTTTCAAATCTGATTTTCTCTCTTAACTCTTAATAAACCTTGTTTTACTGCAACCCACTTGGTTTTAGAACGTTGTTTGGGAATTTCATGCAGACCATTCTGAAAAGATGAAAAGACTTCTGAAGGAGTAGGGAAGGAAGAGTGTCGGGAGCATATTCCACTGGGTATTCTCTGTCTAAAGGTCACAAAATAAGGAATTCTCTCCTATAAAGTGTCCTGTCTTCTGGCCTCACTGCACAGGAAGTGCCTAATGAGATGAGAACTAAGTTTAAACTCCACCTCATGAACTTTTCTCCCTGATTTTGACTCCTGGCTCTCTCTCTTCCTCTCCTCACAATCTCCCACACTTGTCCTTGGTAATCAACCTCCATGTTGATGACCTATCTGACTCCAGAGCTTCATGTTTCCTCACCCTGACCTCTTCACTCAACCTACAGCTCTGGTTCAACTCTCCCACTCACTAAAAGAGCTGATACCTTGACTTGGTCTTCCAAGAGCTCTGCTATCCCCAATCTCTCTGTTGCTGAGTTTCCCCTCTCTGACCGCTGTGATGTTGCACTCCATATGTTTTATGGAAATATGCTTATGAGTGTGAATATGATATAACTGGAATATGCTTTATGCAAAAGGTCTCTTGTAAGATATCATAACAAAGGTTATAACCTACTGAATATATTCCTCCTATTTGTATGTATGTATCATTCTTGTATCTGAAGCTAGAAATATGAAGTATAACTCTGAGGTCCTATTGTAATTATGCAAAGTGTGGACTATTAATGGTGGCTTAGAATCTTGATGGCTCCCTGTACTGAGGTGGATAGGCCTCCCTCCTCCAGGGTGAGTAAGGGAGTATTACACTCCCCTTGGAGAGCGGAGCCTAGGCTGTCCTGCCTCTGTGCCGGAAGGACGGGCTTGACCAGCAGTATAAAAAACCAGACCCGCAGCCCATCCAGGTGGAAGCCTGCAGAGGGGAAGGACGTCCTGCCGGTTCTGGAGCAGCATGGAGCAGATCCCCCGCCTGAGTTTGCCCATGCCCTGGACACGGACGACAACTGGCCAGGAGTGCCAGCTGCTGCTTACCCGGAGGATCCAGACAACGACTGGACGTCGTAGGTACTCACCCCAGAGGAGGCAGGGTGTGGCCCAGGGGCAGCCCCCAGATGACTGGCTGCAAAGCACTGAGCCCCCACGTCGGTGTATTGCAGTTGGATCCCCGCCGACCCCAGAGCATCTGAGTCAGCCCCTGCCAGGGCCCTGGGCTGGAATGTGGGGGAGTAGGGAGGGCCCACATCCCGGGGGGGCTGACCCTCGTGCCTCTGCAAGGAGCTCTTGCTCTGAAAACGAGTGGCCCCAGCCCCCTTAAGACTGTTGTTTGCTGGCTGCCTGAGCCCTGCAAGCCCAGGCCCCACCCTGCCTTTGAGACTGTGTTTGCTGGCTGCCTGAGCCCCACCCAGGCTATAGCCAGCTCCCTTAAGACTGTTGTTCGCCAGCTGCCGGAATCCAGATGGGTTCTGCCCCTAGTTTAGCTGCGACAAGCTTGGTGGCCGGCTATAGCCATCCCTTCAGTGACCTCCCTCCTCCAGGGTGAATGAAGGAGCGTTACACTCTCATTAATTAGGACAATTGGTTGTGAATGAGTTTATTTACCTGCAAGCCTTCCTGTGTATGTGTGGGCAGACTCCTGGCACATACTGTCTTCCTTGCCTCACAGTCTCCCACACTCATCCTTGGTGAGTCCAATCTCCATGTCGATGATGTCAAAGTTAGAATAAGGACTCACAATTTGTCAGACCACTCTGTTTTATTAGCACAGCGCTCTGCCAATAACACCCAGATAATGTGAGTGGCCATGCAAGACCCAAACAGTCTTATTAAAACAGATAAAAGAGCGGGAATTAGACAAAGGGACAAAGAAAGCAAAACAGTAAAATTCACCTGGGGCACAGCAAGCATATCCTACTTCCTTACTAACTCTTATCGATCTAAGGCAAATACTTCACCAATTGCCCTTAAAGGGTGCAATTGTTCTATGTTAATGTCTGTATTCCTGACACCTGGATTGCAGCATTCCCACAATTTGCTTAAAGGTACAGACAGCATTTCTTAATCCTTTCTATTTTCACAATATAATTCATTCTACTTTCACAATCCCTCCTTTTGGTCACGCTCACGCCATGACCAAAAATTACTGGGTTCCACAAATCAATCGTTCGTCTCTTTGTTCCTCAGCGATATTCAAAATCATCATATTAGCACTCCGTTTTGGGGCAGTCACCTGGGTGACACAATTCTGGATACAACAGGAGATTAACTGAAAGCATACAAAAATCACTAGGGTTCCAAACAGGGTAGTCAGGGCTCCCTGAAACAATCCGTTTCCTATGCCAGAGAAATTGAACAGGTTACTTAGCCACTTCCATAAAGAACTCGGCTCTTCATGGGGAAGAGATGCGATTTGTTCTAAGTGGCTAGCACGATCTATTACCTCATTGGTATTGTCAGGTATAAACACACAACATTCTTTTCCAGTGAGAGCACAGGTCCCACCTTTGGCCACCAGCACTATGTCCAATGCCTGATGATTTTGGAGAGCCACCTGTCGGATCGCCCCTGTTTCTTTGGCCAGGGTTTTTAAACTTTCTCTGGTTTCATTTGCCATTATTTCAACTACTGTTTGTAACCACAGGAGTCTTTTTGCTTGGTGTATTACTCCCCCAAGTGGGATAAGGGAACCGCCAATGACCTCTTCCCCAGGTTAAGGGACTTATGTTATTTATATACCATTGGGCATCTGGTAAGTCCCTTCTTTTTTGCCTGAAATTACGGAGGCGTTCTCGTGGGAGGGACCCTAGTACTCGGAATTGTGGAAAGAGTCGGGCAGGATAACAGATACCTGACCAGTTAGCTGGTAATGCAGTATAAGCTTTGGTTCCACAAACCCAGTGATGGCCTATTAAGGCTGGGAAGGATCGATTGCATCCATTTGTTACATAGGTATCTGCAAATGAGGAGTAATATCCTCCAAAGGGAACAGGGTAATTCTCCTTACAAGGAGTGGTAGTGTTTGTATGGCATTGGAAGATTATATTATTTTTACTAAGATTACTGTAGGGGGAACATGAGATTGATTTTTCTGTTTGATTCCAGGTTGAAAAAAATTTCATATCCCAATACCCGGCCCGCCACTCTTTAGTTTTGTTTGAATAATCCCATACAGCATTGGCCACAATATGCTGAAGGCAGTGGCTTTTTCCCAGATCCAGCCCTGTCCCATTACACACCCAACACCAATGACCTTTTCCCTCCACCACACTTATCCATTTAGATACATTTATTCCCACTGCTTCCCAAGTGTCATTGCTGTTCCATGTTTTGTTAAATGCACGAGGTCCTCCAGTGAGGTCTGGGGAATTGAGTGGGATAGCCAGGACAGGAACACCAGCTTGAGAGTGGGCTGGGATGTGGCTGCAGACCCAGCATTTAGAAATATTAAGGGTCTGAGCTATCCACACTTGCTGCTGAATAAAAGAATTGTCGTTGTGGGCTCCCCAGACCTCAAGACACCAGCAGTCGAGGAACAGGCGCCACCAGAGGCGCATGTTGGAGGCAAGGCCCTTCTGGTTCTGACAACCTCAACTGAGGGAACCGCAGTCACAGTTTTATGTCCACCAGGCAGCAGGCGCTGGGCTCACTACTGCTTCTTTTGGTGGGCCTTGCTTTAGGTTGTCGTCTGCTTCTTGCACCTTACCAGAGTAGATTGTAAGGTATTGCAGGCTGTTCCTCTATGTCTTCTGGAGTCAAAATGACTCTGCGCAGTTTGAGGTGATGTTTGGTTCGCCAGGGAGGGGTCTTCCTTACACTGTGAAAGCATGTATCCATGCTGGATGCCAGATAGTTTGACAGCTGTCTGGGTAGTAAGCAGTACCTGATGAGGGCCTTCCACCGAGGTTCCAAGGCATGTTTTAAGATGGTGGTGCCATACGTAGACCCAGTCACCTGACTCAAGTGTGGCAAGATGTCGGAGGTGGGTTCCGTCGGCCAGGCGGCTCGAACCTGTGAATGGAAGTGACTTACAGCTTGCATTGATCGCCTTGCAATATTGAAGGACATCGTGAGTCAAGTTTAAGTCTGGGACTGAGTAATGGTAGCCACAGCTCACATAGGGTGACCTAAACAATTCAAAAGGACTCAAGTTTATGCCTTTGGGATGGAGTGGATCGCATTTCCATAAGGGCTAGGTGGTAAAGCTGCTGGCCAGCTTAACCCTGTGGAGTCACAAATCTTAGCAAGCTTATTCTTAAGTACACCATTTCACCTTTCCACAGCACCTGCACTTTGTGGTGGTAGGGCAGTGCAGCAGGTGTGTGACATGTAATACGATCCAGGTGTTGGACAATTTGTCCAGTAAAATGTGTGTACCCCGGTCACTGGACAGGTGGCAGGATTCCCTTGGCAGGCATAATATGATTTAACCAAACATTTAGCAATGGACATGTGAGTCAGCCTTGCGACAAGGAAAGGCTTTAATCCAACCAGAAAATAAACAATACCATAGCCAAATAAATTCATATCGTTGAACATTTAGCATTTGTACAAAATCAAGTTGCTAATGCAAGAAGGGTCTTGGGGCAAGCCCAAGAATCCCTGAGCCACTTTACAGGTTACCAATATTGTGGCTTTGGCAAGGGGTACAGGCAGCACAGTGCGCGGGCTGCAAAGAGCTGAAATGGGGGCCACCCCGCCTTAGTACAGCAGGACATCTCTCCTTTCCAAATGCGAAACACCGTGTAGCAGGGGGCCAGTGATGGGTAGAATGAAAGGGGGGCACAAGGCACCAGTGGGCAAATGCCAAAGGAATCAGGATGTTAGAGAGCAACCCTGGGCAACCCAGGAGTCTTTTTGGTTTCTGGAGCAAGAGTCCTGGAGAGGGTGAGGTCAGTGAGGACGGCGGTTGGTATAGAAGACGAGAGGGACCTAGAAATGCATCTGGGGAAGGTTCTATGGCAGCAGCATGTTTAGCAGAAGGCATCAGCAAATGCGTTACCTTAGCAAACTCAGTATCTGCCGTCGAGTGGCCAGGGCACTTAACAATAGCTAGGGCAGAGGGAAGTAAAACTGCATTAGGAGGCTAGCGATATAAGGCCATTTTTAATAGGGGTACCGGAAACCCCGAGCTTGCCAGAGGGTGCCAAAGTCATGTACAACCCCCAAAAAACATTAGCGGAGTCAGTGTAAATGGTGGCCGGAGGTCCTCCCAAAAAGCAGGCCACAGGTAGGCAACTAATTCAGCAACTGCGCTGAGGTTACAGAAGGTAAAGGCGCAGTTTCTAGGGTTTCAGAGAGTGATACTACAGCGTATCCTGCAAGGAGACGACCTTTGGTTGTCTCGAAAACAGGAACCATCAGTAACAAACAGGATCAAGTTAGGGAGAGGGACATCAGAAAGGTCAGCGCGCGGACGGTGATAGCAGAGACAGTTGCAAGGCAGTTGTGAGGATCACCGTCATTAGCAGGGAGGAGAGTGGCAGGATTTAACTGAGAACAACGCTTTATGGTGATATACGAAGCCAACAGCAGTAGAAGTTCTACTTGGTAAGGCGAGCGGAGGAGAGGTTGCTTGTATTGCGTTGTAACAGCAGAGTTTCCCAGAGTGAGGACCGATGAAGAGTAAGGGGGAGCGAAGGACAAGGATTCAGACATTTCAACTAGGCGTGCTGCGGCAGCCCACAGCAGCGCAGGCAGGTGGGTAGGCCGTTGGCGACAGGGTCCAAAGTGGCAGAGAAATACCACTGGTGGTTCTTGCCTCGTGCACTGAGTGAGAACTCCAAGTGGCAATCCAGATTGTTCATGGCAGAAAGGGTAAAAGGCTTAGAATAGTCTGGCAGCCCTAAAGCAGGGCAGAAGCCAAACCTTGTTTGAGGGAACAAAGGCCAGAGTCTGCTTCAGGTGGCCATGGCATGGGATTAGGCACAGAGAGTCGATGAGTTCCTGGAGAGGATTTTTGCAAGGGAGCCATATTGGGGAATCCATTGCCTGCAAAATCCAGCCATGCCCCAAAATTTTCGAAGGTTTTTAAGGCTTATATTAGATAGCTCGCGCCCTAAAGCTTAGGGAGGGCAGAAGCCAAACCTGTATTGAGGGGGAACAAAGGCCCAGAGTATGCTTCGAGTGGTGACTGGGCCAGGCTTGGATTAGGACAGAGGCGGATTTGAGTTCTGGGAGTAATGGAGAGTTTTTTCTCCGGGAACAAGGAGAGCCTTATTAGGGATCCATTGGCCTGCAAATCAGCCAAGATCATGCCCCAAATTCGACTGGCGTGACCTGGCGTGGAGATGTGCGGTAGGAGAAAGCTAAGGATTTACTACCTGAGAAGGATGGGGAGAAGTGTCCTAGGGAACCCTGAGGGAGGAGAGAAAACAAGGACTTGACGGAGGTCTGACAGCAGCTGTAGTTAGAGCAAAAGCCTTGTGACCTTTGTTGTGCTGAGGCGTAAAAGTGAGCACTAAGAATCAGTTTTGAGGCAGATAACAAGGCGGCGGCAAGGCGAGCAAGCAGGAGTAGATCATTACTATTGGAACTAGGGGTAATCCGATGGGAAACAAGTTCCATATGGTCTCGGGGCTCATGCCATGGGAAAAATAATGGATTTCTTATTACCTGGCAGCTAGGGCCCCTTTAGGCCTTCCACATATCCCCAATCGGACTGCTGCACTAGAGGCCCTGTTGCCCGTGAGAATTCTTCTCTGGCTAGAGGCACCTTTTAATTTTTATCCTGCGCGCTTCTGGGTTTTCCGTGGCACTTCAGCGACGGTATTCGCTTGACATGGATCTCGTGTGGCACCTTTGGCTGCCGTGTTTCATGCGCAAAAGACGTAGCTAGTGAAGGACCTGCCCTGAAGATTGGTGCAGAGCACCCGACCGCTGTTTTGTGATACAAACCCCATGTGGTTTTTTTTTACACTTTTTTTTTTACAATTTTTTTTTCAAGTATTCCGAGGACTCGCCGAACTATTCGAATTATCCTCCGCATTCAGCCGGCCCTTTGCCCTGGGGAGGCGCATGTCCTGTATATTGCTGTCCTGAGGAAAGGCAAAGGGGAGTACTGGGGTCGAGTGTGAACCGGAACAGAAGAAAAAAGCAGAACACAATTCACAACATAAAATGATTCAGCGCTGGTGGGAATGAGAGCGCAGGATCGTTGCTGGGTTTTTGGAAAAATCTCTTCTTTTTATTTTAAGATAGCTTTGTCACGGTATGCAACAAATGGAGCTATCAATTTGATGAATAGGGAGGTGGCAAAAATTGACTGACGGCAGAAAATGATTTAGTCAGTTAAGACTTGAAAAGACTGAGAACCTACCGAAGGATTTGGCCAAGCTAAGTGACTAAGGAGCATTTTGGCAGATGACTAGTCAGTATAAATAATTGCAAGGTGATGCAAATTGGAAGGGACAATCTGAACTACTCTTACACCTGTATGGGTTCCAGATTACAGTAACTAGATGAACATATCATTATGGGACGCTCAACAGCTACCCACTGCTCAGGGATCTCAAAGCTACGTCTATACTACTCAAAACTGCCGGTTTCAGGCAGGTTTGTACTTGGCACACTTAAGTCATGCTCCTCTGCAGCTACCTGTGTCACTGTGGCTACCCTGCTAATTATACTCACACTAGATTGATGAGAGATGGTATGTAAGCAAGGGAATCAGATCCTTAACTCTCAATATAGATGTAGCCAAAAAGGCAGACAAGATGTTAATTATGTTAAGAAAAGGATTTTCCTTTATACTAAAGACCCTTTTATAAACAGTTTATTAAGGCGTAATAAATGATTGGTAGGTATTTTAATAAAGGATTAACTCACTGGCATAGATTGATGTAGAGACCGACACATCAAACATGTTACTTATATTCATCTATAACACCTTCTAGTGATGTGCTTATAATTGTCTATAACATATGCTACTCGTCTCTGTTACATGCTTATAATTTCTCCTCATTATTGATTAATCCTTTATATAAGGAACCTTCACATAAAGTGTGGCCAAGGAAGAAATAGAGACGTAGAAGAAATAACACTGAAAACATGATAACGTTGCTGTGTAAATTAAGGATCAATCCCATCTCAAATACTGTGTTGAATTCTGGTCAAAAAGGACATGCGGAAATGGAGAAGGCTTAGGGAAAGACTAGGACAATGAGTGGAGGCTTGGGATGACTTCAATGTTAGGAGAGAGTTAAAAAATTGGGCTCATTTATTTTAGAGAGGGGATGAATTATAGAGGACATGCTAGAGGGATGTGAGACAGGATGCACTCCTGTATTCACATCCTACTCGCTACTGTAATAATCTGTGTGCAAGGGTTGCCTTGTGAGGGATCATTTGAAAACTCATAACTTGCTGGTCAGTAATATCATGGTAAAATGCATGTAGCAGCGTTATGGGTTATGAACATAAGCTGAACTCATGACTGAGGTGTGTTTCCCAGTTAAATCTAGGGAGTAGCTAAACCAGTTTCTCAGAGACAAAGGACACGCTGACACCCCAGTCAGATGTCAACAAAGCTGATGGGCCACCACCTGTCAAGTGGACATTCTTTGGCAAGAAGTGGAGGCAGGGACAAAGAGATCTGACTATTAGCAAAGAGACAGTATGAGGTTTCTTTCCTCCACCAGAAGAAGGAAGGAATATTCAGAAGAGGGCTGGGCAGCACAAGGCATACGTTTCTGGGGGGAAATCCAGGTCTGCAAAAGTGTTGGGGTCACCTTACAATATAACCAAGGCTGGATGTGACAGGCAGGCTGAAGTTACACAGACACAACTAGGAGTGACCTGAATGCTGGTGGCTGATGGTTAGCTGCACTGGTTTGGAGCTGCAACAGTAAGGCTTTGCAAGGCACCCAGGTTGCAGAGCAAGGGTAACACGGCCCTTGCCCTGTCCCCTCATTGGTCTGGATTGCATCCTGGTATGTCACAGTATGTCAGACAGAGAATAGCATAAAAGGTAAATAGGACTGTAGCGAAGCAATGACCCACTGGCATGGCGCCTCCTGATGGTTATCCTGAGAATTAGCTCGATTTTAGCCCGGAGCACCCTCTGCTGGCCAGTGGCTCACCTGCCTCAGGCCCTGTGTCCCACCCAGACCCCAGTGCCCTTTTCCTTGCAGTTCTGCTCCAGCAGGACACCCACACTCTGAGTCTCCACTCCCAAGGGAACCCTCAACTCTCTCACCCACCTTGCCTCAGTGGCTACTGCCAGTCATCATCTAGCTCCTGCTCGCTAGGGCAGACGGAAGTCTGTAAAGGCCACTCATCACTGGCAAGGGAGTCGGACCAGCAGCCTCTGCCTAAGCCCAGGCTGCACCTCTGCAACTCCAGTACCTGCTTTGGCCTGCAGCTGGGGGTTTGCCAGGCTTGAGCTCCCCAGCTCCTCTCGCCTTTCCCCAGCCCTGCTCTGCTCCCGGTACCCTAAACTCCCAGGCAACCAGGTCCTTCTCTCTCCAGAGCAAGAGAGACTGACTTAGCTCCTGCCTCATAGCCCTGATTAGGGCATGGCCCCAGCTGCACTGCTTCCCCAGTCAGCCTAGCTTGGCTGCTTTTAACCCCTGCTTATCGGAATGAGGCAGCCGCCCTGCTACATGGACACAAATTATTTGGGTTTTTTTCTAAATTTTCTTTTGTGGAGAATGTCGGCATTTGGGGGGGTTATACTGAATCAGAATGAAATCAAATTTCAAAATCTCAAATACTCCTCTGCCCCCAAAACATAATTTCCACTTATGGTCCAGATCTTGTATCTATAACTGGGAACAATCTCCCTTAACTTGTTCAGATCAGCAGCAGCCCCCCAGCCTGAATCTAGCTGCAACAGTGGAGCTGTGAGAAGCTAATGGGAACGTGAGATGCCCTCCAGTCTGTTAAATCAAAGCCGTGCATAAGAGATGTGTCACAATGCCTACTATGCTAAGGATAATATTGGGGGAGCTGTGGATGAACATATTGATTTTCAAAGCTGTGTGGGAAAGAAACATCGTTGCTTAATGCTTAAGTAGGTTTCCTACAATAAATATCCCTTCACGGGAGACAGAACACCCACCATCCGCTTTCCCAGCTCCGCTGTATCACCACACAACCCAGGCAAAGAAGAGGCCATCAAGAAGGGTCTTCTCTGAATTGGTGTTTAAAATCTAATGATAAGTTGCAGCATGTCTGTGCGGGGACTTTCCAACTGAATAAATACGTTTCCACGTTGCAACCAGCCAACTCTGCTCCAGGAAAAAAAAACACAATAAGATCCAATACCTTTTCCTCAGCTCCCCCCATATTTTATTTTTAGTTTCGTTCTTCTTACCCCTCCAGCTACATCATAAATTATTTAGCTGCTGCAGCGCAGACGTCTTCTTCCTCCTTTTTTTTTTTTTTTTACTGCCTAATAAAATCTACGAAATATAAATCTATTGTAGGTCTTTTTTTAAAAAAGTAATTGAGAGCGGTGACATCAAAAACAGGAATTAAAGCAACAATTCAAGCCAGCCTGTTAGCACTTTGTGACTGCACCGGGAGATTGCAAGAGGAAGACCATCAGGAGGCAGTTTGCTTATTTCTGTTTAAAGATGTTCTTATCCCCCTTTTAAATTTAGCAACTTAATTTATCGATTTGTTGCTTGGTTGTGTGGTTTTTGTTGTTGGTTTTTTTTGGTTTTTTTGCTGTTGTTTTTTTGGTTTTGCCTCCTTGCTCCATGCTTCCTATTAAATACATAATTCAGAGGGTTACATTGTTGTACGAGGGGTTGATTACATTTCAGTCAAGCGATGTGGAAAAAGCAAAGACATAACTTGCAGCAGGCTGTGGACTTGTCAGAGATGGGATCGGATCGCCTTCGGAGGGCACTGCTACAGTCTCTTACCAAGATGTGAAAGGAACAGCAATTTCAGGTGTGCGGGGGGAGGATCATTTGTCACTTAGAACTGTCAAACCTCAGTGGAGAAAACCTTGCTCCAGAGGGTGGGGAAGTGAAGGGAAAGATGGAGGCTTTCGCAGACAGTGTGCAAGCCGCAGT
Organism: Chelonoidis abingdonii; assembly: GCF_003597395.2. NCBI lineage: Eukaryota > Metazoa > Chordata > Testudines > Testudinidae > Chelonoidis > Chelonoidis abingdonii. Next base: position 327,377,693 of record NC_133769.1, read on the forward strand.
CAAGCAATACATGAAGATGTAAAGATTGGATAGATAAATGAATAAGAACCTGCAACTGCAGAAACAGAAAGGGACTAAAAAGGAAAGCATAAGACATGTTCGTAAATATAAGGACCAAGAAGGGACCAGGCAGAGGATAGTAACCCACAGACTCAACGGGAGTTTGAAAGGTCAATGTGTGTAGTGGGGACGGTGGGGGAAGCAGGCCATGCAAAGCACAGAGCCCCTGCATCCTCACACACAATGGGAGAGCCGCACCATGCTGTCTGCATCAACCTGAGTGCATGGAGAGGGGCTCCTGACTTCTGCTGCTCTACCTGGGAGGGAGTTCTGTGTTTCCCAGGGCACTAAGGATGGGGCTGGGGCTGAAGGAGAGGCAGGAACAGATCCTGATGAGGTTTCTCCCCACAGCAAGATGCTGGACTTTCCCTTGGCCTCTCTGATTTACCCCAGCTGGCAATGATGTCAGGATAAGGGGAAAAAAGTCCCCGCACATACCCCAAAGCACAGAGAACTTCCTAGGCTGGGAATATGAGAAACTGCTACCCCTCACCTGCTCCACCCCATGGTGGCACCGCGTGCCATCCACTCACCCCTTCTCCACCCCACCCCTCACCCATCTCCACTCAAATTCTTACATCTTGACACTCACTCATCACCACCAGCCTCTCACAGATCCCTCCTCCTACCCCATGAGCCCCATCGCATCCCTTCCTCTCTCTCCACCTGCTCACCCCCACCCCTACTCTGACCCACATTCACTCCCACACCCACAAACAACTGTGCCATCATGCACACCCTGCTAGCCCCCCACAAAGAGACCCCACACACGTCCTGACCTCCACCCTCCACAAGGGTGCAGTGGGGCTGAAGAGATGCCGGCGTTTCTTGCTGGGTGCCTCTGATGATCTCTCACAGAGTAAATTATAGCCATCTGGGAGAGACATGTATAAACCATGTCAGCACTGTGCTCATGCAACAGAGTTCTAGTAAATTCCAGTGCTAGGGCTGAGTATATATCAGCGATGATCAGCTCCCCAGATCCTCTTCATGCAGATGCACAACTGAGACATCTCCCAGAAGACGAAGTCTTCCTCACGCAGACCTGCTCCAAGATCTGTGTCATGTCAGACAGTCTCCCTCGCCCGGCACTGAACTCCTTTGCTCAGAAGACTATAAAGCATGAGCAGGTTAGCGTTAAACACACACTAATATATATTACCTTATAAAACCAGATTGCCTCCTTCTCCATTGTCTAGCAGAGCAATAAGAAGTAATGGGTCTCAAAGGATGTTCTAGCAGAGGAGATAGCCTGCTGTCTGCCAGGCACCTGTAATGCCACAGCTCTTTGTAAGCAGAAGGGAGAGTAAATGGCGGGCACCTCCGACACACATTTCCAGAAATTTACGGAGTTCGGACCCTTCCTAAAATACAGTTAAATGAGCCGCGCTTTCCTTTTAGGGAAACTGTCCAACTTGAGACGTCTGGTACAGCTACAGAGGACTTACACACCATCACACAAGAAGGAAATTCTGGTGGGGGTTTGGGTCAGGAGCGTGCCTGCCCAGTCAACACCAAGAAGGCGACGGCCACAGACGCCTCAATTGCGCTTGCTCTTCTACGACCGAGAATGTGGTTCTTACCACAAGGTGCTGCGGCTGCGATTGTGCAGATTCAGCACTCAAGATGGCAGGGACAGGACCCCTTGGTTGACCGATCCCCGGACAGAGACGCACCCAACTCAACACTCCACGAAGAGGACGGATAGACACAGGACGGACAGTCCTTCAGGTCCAGACAGAAAAACACAGAAATAATTACTGACCAGATTTCCTATGTGCAGATGCCGGGACCACTAGAAAGAGTGGGAAGCAAACAGATTCATGAGGCGAGACATCACTGTGGTTCATGCACCCGTTCCATTTGAGGTAAGCACAAAATGGCCAGGTGCCAGCTGCCTCGGGTCGTCTTGCACAAACACGGTCGCAGGAACGACACGAGGCCCCGTGAATGTGTGGTTGCCATCTCGGTGGGAAAACGTCAAATTGTCAAGTTAGAATCAGGACTCACAATTTGTCAAGAACTCTTGTATTAGCACAGCGCTCTGCAATAACACCCGAGATAATGTAGGTGGCTGCAATACCCAAACAGTCTTATTGATACGATAAAGAGAAGGGAATTAGACAAAGGCGACAAAGG
>NC_133769.1:327379916-327395597 GCF_003597395.2 Chelonoidis abingdonii
GACCTCGCGCACACCGGGTTCCCCTTCTCTCCTATCCCTGTGGCTCTTGGGCTGCACTCCTGCAGCCTGACATTTTAGTTCCGTTCCAGGGCGCAGTTCAACCTACACCACCAGCAGCACCGTATTGAGTGCTCAGGGGGCAGCAGGGGCCTTCTCCGAGCCCCGGTAAGAAAGCTTAGGAGGGCACCCCTTTGACGAGGATGAGGGGAGAGTCAGGCCCCTGGATGTCATGGGAGCAGTTGCTCTTCATTCAGTCGTGGTCAGGAGCTCGCCGAAAGGTCTGTCTACCTGGGTTTGAAGTGTGTTTCCAGTTTGAGCAGACACACTGACCTCTAAAGACAGAAAGTATGCCGCGAGTCTCATGACACATAGCTAGGGCTCCGATGGAGTCTATCCGGTGGCTAGCCGTGGCTTCACCTCTATGCTTAGGCAGGCTGCTCATCTGTATGTCGGCTCCTGCTGGATAGTCACCTCCGGCATAGTTTAGCGGATTCATCATAGAGTAAGGCAGGAAGGGCCATCGTGCTCTTCGTCTGACCTTCTACACAGAACAGCCACAGCACCTTGCCCACCTCTCTGATATAGACCTCACCTCTGCGGAGTACTGAAAGTCTCAATCATGATTTAAAGCCTTCAATACGAGAATCCCCATTTTCACTAACCGTGGTGGACCCATGCCCATGCTGCAGAATCCATAGTTACGACCAGGTCAGAACTGAGGCCTCTCATCCAGAATTCGGTCATCCTGCAGTGGCCGAACAGACCTGCAGGACAAGGTCAGACCCGAGAGCATATGGTGATAGTCTTATCCACATGAGTCCTCATCCTGGTCCTCAATAGTTGGGAGACGCATTAAGCTCTGACGCGAAGGTTAAGCCTCGAGCGCTGGGTTCCCTCTTGCTCTCATTCATTAGGACATATTTGTGCTTTATGTCTATTCATTGCAATCCGGAAGAAGGATAGCTGTGGGCGAAGGTTTTTCTTCCAGCTCTCGGCCATGGGCCCGGGTGAGTAGAATTGTCCTCTTGACTCCGAAGTGAGCAGGCACTGCCTTTGCAGTGGGTCTGCTGTAGCCCATTAGTTCATTTTACATTTTATGTGTTCTTCCTAGTATAGTTTTCGCATGTTACTTCATACAGATATATAAGTATCATCAGATTTAATATGTCGATCAGGACGTATGAACGACCGGTATTTAGAAGTGATGGTGTGTATTAGGTATATAGTACCGTGAAGTATGCAGGCCTGCAGGGCTGAGGCTGGAGATTTGAGTTGCCATATGAGGCCATGTTAAGGATGCTTGACATGTGGGCGACTAGAAGGACCCTGATGCCAGTGATATTAGATTACTGGAAAGAACGTGCCAAGAGCGGCTGTTACCAAATAGCTGCACCAGCCACCAAACATGTGTCACCCAAGGAAGATTCTGTTTTGATCACAGGTACCCTGAACCCCATCTTTTGCCTAGATGCTTTTCATGAGACTAAGCGACTAAGCCGCAACCTAGATGAAAGCAGGGCACCTCAATGTTACATTACCGAACAGTCCATTCTTCAACAACACTTCACAACAGTCCAACAAAAACTGTGAATGGAATTAGTGACAACTGGCCTGTAATTAGGCTGCATAAAAGACGGAGTGGATGAGTTATTACACACCTAACTATTCCCATGTTTTTCCCCTATGTTACTCACTTCTTGTCCAACGTATTTGAAATGGGCCAGTCCTTGATTATCACTACAAAGTTTTTTTTCCCGCGGATAATAAGCCCACTTCATTGAATAGTCTCGTTTAGAGTGGTTGGCAACCCCATTATTTTCATGTTCTCTGTATTATATATATTTATCTATATTGCTTCCTACTGTATTTCACTGATCCATCTGCAGAGTGGGATCTCGCCTTGAAGCTTATGCCAAATAACATTTGTTAGTCTTCAGATGCCCCAGTCTTCTATTCTTTTTGCTGATACAGACAAACCGGTACCACTCATTGAACTTATCATTCATGGTGGTGTGAAATAGAAAAGGAACGAGTGCTTGAACCTCTGCCTTCGGCATAAGGTGTTAGGTTGGTCACGAACAACAATATAAAGAGGTTCCCTGTTGGAAAAGAGGGAAGACCCCTAGGAAGACACCGGGAAAACCCGAAACCCCCCTCTGTTCATGATCAGCCATGAGAGATCCATCCGCCCTAGAATCGCTTTGCGGATGTGAGTAGACGGTTGCAGTGCCAGTATCGCTGGGTTTCTGTGGATTTCTCTTTGGGTATGTACTTGATGCTTTAACAAACTTTGCGCTTGAGTCGTGGTCACTTCCTTGCTCTTGTGTGTCTGGAGTATCCAAATTTGAAGGTACCGAGGTGATTTTCACTTGTCGAGTAGCCTAGCACAGGACTAACGCCGTTGTATTTAATACAAACACTATTCAACTTAAACTGAAAAAAACAGTTCACCTCTAGCTCCGGGCCCCTGACGTGGGCAGAGCTTTTTGTAGGGGAGGCTTGCAGCTCGGGCAGTAACGTTGAGATGACTGAACGCTCCACCTTGGGAGCAAGGAGGTGAGGGTTTGCGTATGCAGCATTGAACCAGCCCCTCGGGTCAGTTCTTCAGCAGGACTGCACTGGGGGAAGACAGGTTCACTCCTTCCGTTTGCCCAAGCTGCGCGTAGGACTCAGATCATAGGAACGTCTCATCTGCAATAGATCCTGGTCACTTACGAGCTGCCTGGTTTTTCCCATCCCACACCCCTAATCCAGTGTCGTCCCCATGGCTTAATCTCTTCCAGGCTCCCCGAGTAACCCTGCCTCACTGCTATTGTTGTTCTTGAGGCGCAGTCTTAGGAAAAGAATCATGAGACGCAGCGAGCATGTAAACTCTTTAAAAGCATCATTTATTACACCACAATGACTAACCAAACCAGTCCAAAACTGTGGCGATCCCCTGAATAGCTCACTCAGTTGCCATAGCACCAAGGGCTCTTTACCAGACAACCAAATACACAACATCTTCTCCTCCTTATAGAATCCCTAATAACAATAGTCACTAGAGAAGCAGGAGTAGGACTGCCTCCTTCCAGCTACACCTTAGGTTTATTTATGCCCCATCACAGTGGTTTGCCCTAGCTAAAGATCCAGCTGATGAGGGGTTCCATCTCATAGGTGGGTGATGGGGCAGGCAGATGGCGTACCGTAAAGTACGAGAACAGTTGTTAGCCCCGGCTAACAGATCTGGACCATGGTAACACTGGCGTTGTCCAGGTTAAATCAGGCACCTGGACCATTCAGACCTTTCTCGAAGCAGTAGAGATAAGTACTTTCTAAATACCTGCAGGCCACTCAGGCAGGCTATCCGGCACCTGGGTTTACAAAGAGCTCACCAGTCAGGCAGGAGGAGCGAGGAGAAAGGACTGTGCGAGTGAGGGCGGGGAGCAAGAGGAAGAGCTGATGAGTGGAGCGTGTCTGTGGAGGATTTGGAGGACAAAGCGTTATCGACACCGGGGGAAGTCCTGTGTGGGATAAGAAGGTGTTTGAGGAGGCCATGGGGAAGTAACCCAGGGATGTAGCCGTCTGCGCTGTTACGGAGGCACTATAGACGCTGCGTCACAGGGGCCTGGGCTGACCCGGGTAGAGGGCGGGCCTGGGTTCCCCCAAACCTCCCAACTCCTGATCGTCAGGCGGAGCTGACTCAGACTTCGGGTCACAAGAGGGAGATCATGGGTGAACATCGCCATAGCGCAGACCACCAAGGTGGAGGAGGGTGAACTTGTCCAGTGGGTACGGTAACTTCGTATTGTTGCACCCAAACGTATCTTGGCACAGGCCTGCAATGCTAGGTTCTTAGCGTGACGGGTGAGGAGGGTGGTATCAGCTCGTTCTGGGCAAGGGTTCTCAGCCACGGCATTAAGGAGAGAACCGTCAGAACGATGGTCTCATGGCTTACGGTGTCTCGCAGAGAGCTGAGTCAGCAACTCAACTGCGATGTGTCCTTGAAGACTGCTGACCTGGCAACAGCTGAATCTTACATGTCGCGACAGGTCCTTTGAGTGCTGCTCGTGGCAGGCTCCTTTGCTCCCGCAGTTTTACGGCCAAACTGGCTGCCCGGCTAAAGATTTGGGCTTTTGCTCTGGGGCCGTTGGTGTGTGTGTGTGTGTGTTTGTGCTGAGTTGAAACTCGGGTGCAGACGGTTCCGCAGATCAAGCACGTGCGCAGCTTGTCGTCCCATCATTGAAGAGGGGGGGGTTCCTGCGTGTAGCGTGGTGTTTTCTGTCGGGAAGTAGAAGATATCCGAGGCCGTTTGAATGGTGTTGTGTCTCCTTGCCAGTTTCACTTATTCATGTCGTTATGACAATATTTCACTATCCATTGGTGGATGGAGATATTTGGATGCTGCAGGATGTGGTGTATCGATTGCCTTCATGAAATTTTTGAAATCCTGTGAGGCGACCTGTGGTCCGTTGTGCTCTCAAGTTGTTCTGGCAGACCAAATGACTCAACTTGTCTAGAGTTTTGGATAGGGCACTCTCTGCGAGTCGGGACTGCATTCTAGGAGACTTGGGCATTCGAATGGGCATGCTACTGCCACCAGAAATGCTTCTCAAGGGCCAGCAATAGTCATGTAATACTAGCATTGTGGTTCAGGCCGTTCCATGGGTATAGGGGCTCCGCTTGTGGTGTTGACGAGCGTGATGTAGCGCGAGCTTTTGCTTTATACCACTGTCATCCAGGCACCAAAATAGTGTGCAATTTCCTTCATGCGCTTTCCACGTGCAGAATGTAGCTGTTCTAACATCTGTGATCTGCTCTGTGTGTCTCCCATTAGGTCCTTAGGTAGGTGAGCGAGGTTCGTCGGTTTTGCGTGCCTCACCAGGTTCAGTTTTGACTTGACAATAGTGTTTATCGCGTGCCTTCTTTATCTGAGTAGCGGCTGGGTGTTTCTACTGTTCAAGTAGAAGATTTCTTTGGTCTATCTGAGTTGACTGACAAGTAACTGACGAGTCTGCTGTGCGTGGTGCCTTATTTGTTCTACGTGTGTGCTGAAGTAACATGTCCCAACGTTGCTACGACTAGCAGCTTGGGAATCTGTTATGGGTCCAAACTTGACGTCATGAGTCGATGGTTGTGCGAAGAGTAACTGATGATTCTGTTCAAACCGATTCCAATGCTGACATTCGATGCCCTAGGGTATTTTTGCTTTGCTCAGAGTACGTGAGCAAGCATATGTTTTCTTCTCCGGGTGTGCTGTTGACACGACTGCGCCCATCTCAGGGTAAGCATCGGCCAGGCCATGTTTGTAGGTACGATGGGGTCACAGTCTGTTGAATCAGATTTAGCATGGCATCCTTAGTCTGCTTCAGTCCACTTTCAGGTCTTGTGCTACCAAGTGAGTTCTGAAGTGGTTTTAGCAGTTGGACTAACTGTGAGATGACTTCCATATAGTTCTAGTCTAGACATGAGTTTGCAGCTGACCACATTTCGAGGTGGGGGAGCCTCCACATGCCTTAACTTTGCAGGGCCTATGGTGGTCGTGTGTTGTTTCAATCTTCAACACGGGCTGGAAGAGTTCACACTTGTCTTTGCAGCCTCACGTCCATACTCTTTCGTCTTTGTAGGGTAGCCATTAAATTTTCATTCTTTCAGTGCACCGGTGTTGTCTTCTGGCAAGCTATCAAGATCTGGGCATCGCCTCTGGGCCAGGCAGGCCAAAGTTTCCGAGGGTAGGTCGACGTTCGATAGAGTCCTCTGGTCACCATAGTCAACGCTCTTGAGGACTTTTTCAAGTGTTCCATTAATATTTTGACTCAGTCCTCTTCCTGACTTTTGTCCCGCAGCCAGGCCTGCGAGAGGTCCCGTTGCGGACGTAGGTTTGTCTGCACACCACGGTTAATAGTTGCTTTAAAATCACCGCAAATTCTGGCGGAGCCATTTTCTTCTATTGGAACTATGGCTATGGGAATGGTATACGCCTCCATTGGTGACCCGGCCTCCAGGCCGCTTAAACTTTTTGTCTGGATGGCATTATGGCACAGTTTGGCTTTTCAGCTATTTTGGTTGATTGTCGGTTTATGTTCACTTCACAGGATTCCCTATACTTCCATCCTCTCAACCGCAGTCTGTTCCTGTAGAGTGGGTCAGTAGGTTTTTCTTGTCTTGTGCATCTGCCAGTTCAGCTGAATTTCCAAGGTCAAGCCCTACTCATTTAAGGCTTGCGTCCCTCACCACACGTAGGCCCCCCCCGATTTTTTTTGGCCAGCTGTCCATGGCTCACTTAACACAATAGTGCCAATGGGCCGTTCCGCTGTGTACGTTTCAGAACAGTTTTTGTCCTTAAGCGGAAGATGTTGTAGCTTTTCTTTATTTCCAGTTCTCGGAGCCCGCGAGATGGCACACTGTCCAGTTCCATGCGTCTCGGTTCCATCCAACAGTGGGTGCTTGTATTGGGCCTGTTTTCCGCTTGCAATGAGGTGTGTGTTGTGCTCTAGGGTATGCAGGTTCCCCTTTTGGTGGGCCCACATGTTCTTTTGTTACAGGCACACTCGTGTGTCCCTTTTTGCCACAGTGTCGACTCAGGTCTGGCCCCAGCTTCTGATGCTGTGACCCGCTTACACAGAAGGTTCTGTTCCTGACTTACACATTTTGTGGTAGGTTTTTTGTGCGCTGTTAGCCCCTGGGATGCACTGATGGATTGTTGCCACCTGGTATGCAGTTCATGGAGCAGCACTTACAGCCTTTCTGGGTAATGAAGCTGGCCTCTGGTCCGTCGGTGATTTCCATATTAGCTTCACTGTCGGCCACACATCTCCGTAAATTACGTGTTCTGCGCTTTCTCAATTGCTACAAAATTGTCAAACTGTCTTCATTTCGTTCTGGTCTCTTTTGTGGACCTGTATCTTTCGCAAATTCCGTTTTTGGGAAATGGGACCCCAGGATTTCCACTGTCACTGTAAGATTTAGTCTCTTGGCTTAACAGGGTGGAGTAAGTGGTCGCAAGGGGTATCTTAGCCTACAACACTTAAGATATTGGCACCTATTTCTCTCTGTAACCTCATTTTGCATAACAGAAAGGCCATGTCAGTTACACATGCCACTAGCTCTTGATTCTCCCAAAGGTTCAGTGGCCTGTCAGGTAGCCAGTAGAGATACACCATCACTGCCTACTCAGTAAGAAGGCAACTCGTTGACCATTATTGTCAAGTTATGGACCTGTGATGCTGGCAAACTCGATCGACCTCTCCGGTTTCACTGACCTTGTACCTACTGTCCAGGAGGCTGGAGAGTTATCGGTAGTATGGTTGTTTGTTGTTGGGGAGACTTGTCTTATTCCACAACACTGAGATTCCGATGTTAGAACAGGCATCATTCCGGTCCTGTGGAATAGTGGCATGAGGAAATTGCCACCTATTTTTGGTGGCTGGATTGGCCGTGGTAGTTGAAGAGAAGGAAAGCTTGCTATGTCTGTCAGGTGTCAGGATGGGTCCCGTGGGAGCCCTATACCAATGGACTGTCTGAAACCCTGCAGTGTTTCATTGACTTTGCTGCCTCCTTGAAGGAAGTGTTCTGGGTTGGTGGCAGTATGCCCATTCTAATGGCCAGGAGGTCTCTATATGCGTCCACTAACTGCAGAGACGTACTATCCAAAAATAGGACAAAGAAAGCAAAACAGTAAAATTCACCTGGGGCACAGCACGCATATCCTACTTTCTTACTAACTCTTATCGATCTAAGGCTAATACTTAACTAATTGCCCTTAAAGGATGCAATTGTTCTATGTTAATGTCTGTATTCCTGACACCTGGATTGCAGCATTCCAGCAATTTTGCTTAAAGGTACAGACAGCGTTTCTTTAATCCTTTCTATTTTCACAATATAATTCATTCTACTTTCACAATGACCCATCTGACTCCAGATCTTCATGTTTCCTCACCCTAGCCTCTTCACTGAACCTACAGCTCTGGTTCAACTCTCTCACTCACTAAAAGAGCTGATCTCTTGACTTGGTCTTCACAGAGCTCTGCTATCCCTCTGATTGCTCTGTTGCTGAGTTTCCCCTCTCTGACCAACACTCGGTCTCTTTCAGCATCACCTGTCAGCACCCCTCTCCTCCACCCACCGCTGCCCTTACATCTAGCCACTCCCCGTCCCATGACTTCCAGCCCACTAGTGCTGCAGACTTCTCATCTGTTCTCAGCCCTCACCTTCCTGCCCTCTCCTCCGTCTTTCATCAGTATGTTGTTTATTCTGTCCATTGCTCGCTTTTCCTCACATTTGACTCTTTTGCACTCTCTCCTGTCACAAGGTCTGCCCTGCCACCAACCCCTAGTCCTGGCTCACTCCCAACATTTGCTTCCTGTGCTTCTGCACTTACACTGCTTAGTGTTTGTGGGGGAAATTCCACAACAAGGCTGATTTTTCTCCATTACAAATTTGTTCTCTCCTCTTTCAGTTCTGCTATTTTCCTAGCCAAACAACTCTACTTCTCCATCTTATTTGAATCTCATGCCTACTAGCCACCTTTTTGCCATGTTTGACTCATTCCTCCTGCCTCCACTTCTTTCTCTGCCTACTATCTTGCTGATTTCTTCAAAGAGAAAACTGACAAAACATGTGGTCTTCCCTCTCAGATTGCTCCCCTTCCCCTCTATGACTCTCTCCTCCTTCTTCCTAGTCATAGATGCAGAAGTTTCTTTCTGATCTCCTCTAACTCCTCAACATGCTCCAGTGACCTTATCCCATCTCCTAATTTCCCTTGCACCCATTCTCATCTCATCCCTTGCTCTTCCCTGACTCTTTCTCTTTACAGTACAAGCATGCTTTAATCTCTTAACATCTTAAAAAACCTACCCTAGACCCCACTTGCCTCTCCAACTGCCATCCCATCTCCCTTTCATCTCATTTACAGTCACTGTCTGGAGTTCCATTCTTCCAGTTCCGTCCTAGACCCTCTCCAATCTGGCTTCCACAGCTTGCACTTCACTGTAACCGCTCTCACCAAGTCTCCAAGGTCCTATTCCTAGCCAAAGTTCAGAACTAGTACACCCATTCTCATCATCCTTAATCTGTCAGATATCTTTGATGTAGTTAGCCATGCTTGTCTTCCTGAAATCTTTTCCTCCCTCGGCTTCTGTGACTCTCTCCTTTTATGGTTTTCCTCTTACCTCCCTAAACACTCCTTTAGCATGTTCTTTGGAGGATCCTCTTCATCCCCGTCAGCTTCCACACGGCTCTGTGCTTGGTCCCCTTCTCTTTTCCCTCTACTCCTTATCTCTGGATAATCTCATCCACATAGACAACTTCAACTACCATCTCTATATGGATGATTCACACAATTATCTCGCAACTCCAGACCTGGCCAACCTAAAATCTAAGCCTGTCTCCCTGACATTTTTTTGTGGATACCTAGCTGACAGCTCAAGCTCAACATTCATCCAGGATAAATAAATAGTGAGTGAAAATTATTACTGCATCATTGCAGTTTGGTAAAAAAAAATTTGGTAGTCAGTGCCAAGCCACCTTGACAAAAAACGCTACAACAGTTGGTATTAATTGGCTCCCTTGTTGACACTCTCAGCAAAAAAGCAAAGGGTTGGCTGCACATGGAGTTTGAAACACTCTCCAACTCAGAGACAGGACATGTGTGAGGAAGACACTTGCACTTTTGCTACCTGCTCTGTGCCTGTGTTTAAGGAAAAAGGACATAAGGCTTTGAACTGTCAAGCCAACACTATGCATGAGTACTAAGGGCTGCATGCCCAAAGAAGTTAGGTGCCTACATTCACATTTTAGATGCTTAAGCCCCAGTTTCAAGATCATTGCAATGCACAAAACTCCCGTTGAACCCTATAGGCACCATGTCATAAACAGATAGCTAAGGGTTAATGTTTCTTTCACCTGTAAAGNCGGCTACCACTCTGAAACTTATCAATATTCATGGGGTGTGAAAGTACAGAAAAGGAAAAGAGTGCTGAAACCCTCATGCATACGCATAAGGTGTTAGGGTTGGTCAGAACAACAATATAAAAGAGGTTCCCTGGTTGGGTAAAAGAGGGAAGACCCCTAAGGAAAGACCCACGGGAAACCCAGAAACCACCCCTCTGTTAATGATCATCCATTGAGAGATCCATCAGACCCTAGAATAGCTTTGAGGATGTGAGTATGACTGCAGTGCCAGTCATCGGATGGGTTTCTGTGGGATTTCTCTATGCCTGGGTAATTGTAACTTTATTGCTTTAACAAAACTTGCGCTTGTGTCTGTGGTCACTATCCTTGCTCTTTCGTGTGTTCCTGGAGTATCCAAATTTGAAAAAGGTACCAGAGGTGATTTTCACTTTGTCGAGCTAGAAACTATAGCAACAGGACCTAAACCCGTTGTAATTTAATACAAAACCACTACATTCAATTTAAAACTAAAAAACAAGTTTCACATGCTAGCTCCCAGGGCCCCCTGACGTGGGGCAGAGTCTATTTTGGAGGGGAGGCTTGCAGCTCGGTGCCAGTAACGTTTGAGAATGACTGAAAGCTCCACTGCTTGGGAGCAAGGAGGTGAGGGCTGCTTGCGTAGGGCAGCTAGGAACCCAGCACCCTCGGGTCAGTTCTTCAGCAAGGACTGCACTGGGAGGGAAGACAGGTTCAACTCCTTCAAGTTTGGGACCCAAGCTGCTCAGTAGGACTCAGATCATAGGGAAAAGTCTCATCTGCAAATAGATCCTGGTCACTTTACAGAGCTGCCTGGTTTATCCATCACAACACCCTAAATCCAGTGTCTTCCCCATGGCTAATACTCTCTCCAGGGCTCCCCAGTACCCCTGCCTCACTGAATATGTGTTGTATCCTTGAGGGCAGCAGGTTTAGGAAGAAATCACTGAAGACCAGAGAGCTGTAACTCTTAAAAAGCAATCATTTATTTACACACACTGAACTAACCAAACCAGCCAAAACTGACTGAGCTATCCCCTAATAATCTAACTCAGTTGCCATAGCAACAAGGGGCTATTACCAAGACAACCAAATACACAACATATTCCTCCTCCCTTAATAAGAACATCCCCTAAATAAAACAAATAGTGAACTAGAGAAGGAGGGTAGACTGCCTCCATTCCCAGCTAAACCCTAGGGTTTATTATGCCCCATAACAGTGGGTTTGCCCTAGCTAAAGATCCAGCTGATGAGGAGGCCTTCCATCTCTAGGTGGTGTGATGGGGCAAGGCCAGATGGCTACAGTAAAGTACTGAGAAACAGGTATGTTAGCCCCAGGCTAAACAAATCCCTAGGACCATGGTAACCAAATGGCAGTTGTTCCAGGTTAATCAAGGCGGCAACCTGGACCAATTAAGACCTTTCTAGAAACAGTAGAGATAGCTACTTTCAAATTAGAACCTGCAGCCAATCAGGCAGGCTAATCAGGGCACCTGGGTTTAAAAGGAGCTCACCCCAGTCAGGCAGAGAGGAGCCAGAGGAGAAAGGAGTGCGAGTGAGGAGCTGGGAGCAAGAAGGCAAGGAGCTGAGAGTGAGAGAGTGTACTGCTGGAGGATTGAGGAGGACAAGCGTTATCAGACACCAGGGGAAGGTCCTGTGGTGAGGATAAGAAGGTGTTTGGAGGAGGCATGGGGAAGTAACCCAGGGAGTGTAGCCGTCATGCAGCTGTTACAGGAGGCACATATAGACACTGCGATCCACAGGCCCTGGCTGGAACCCGGAGTAGAGGCGGGCCTGGTTCCCCCAAACCTCCCAACTCCTGATCAGCTCAGGGGAGCTGACTCAGACTGTGGGTTCCACAAGAAGGAAATCACTGAGGTAACAATCCGCCAATAAGCGCAGACCCACCAAGGTGGAGAGGAACTTTGTCACAGTGGGTACGGTGACTTCTGATATTGTTGCACCCAAAGTATCTTGGGCACAGGCCTGAATATGGCTCAGGGTCTTAGCGGAACGGTGAGGAGGTGGTATCAGCTCGTTCTGGCAAGGGATATCTCAGCCACCGGCATTAAAGGAAGAACAGTCAGAACGATGAGTCTTGATTCGTGTCTCGCCAGAACAGATGAAGTCAGACAACTCAACTGCAGATGTGTCCTGAAGACTGCATGACCTGGCAACAGCTGATCTACATGTCGCCGCCAGTCCTGTTTGAGTGATGATCGTGGCAGGGACCATTTATCCAAAGTATAATACGAGCAAACTGCTGCCCGGGCTAAGATTTGGGCTTTTGCTCTGGGTGCCCGTCTGATGACTTGATATTGGCTCTTGAAGTTGCACATATGTCGGGGTTCAGAAGGTTTCAGCAGATCAAAGCCAGTGCCAGCTGTCGTCCCATCATTAGAAAGGGGGGGGGGGTTTCCTGCGTCGTAGCATGAGGTGTTTTCTGGTAGGAAAGTAAGAAGATATCCAGACGCTTTTGAATGGAGTGTTGTCTCCTTGCCAGTTTCAAACTTATTTCATTGTCTGTACAATATTTCAACTATCCATTGGTGGATGGATGATATGGTGCTGAAGTGATGTGGTGATCTGATTTGCTTCATAAATTTTGAAAATCCTGAAGGCGAACTGTGGTCCGTTGTTGCTCTCAAGTTGTTCTGGCAGACCAAATGACTCAACATCCAGTAGTTTTGGATAGCACTCTCTGCAGTAGTGGACTGCATTTAGAGACTCTGGCATTTAGAATGGGCATCTACTGCCACCAAGAACATGCTTCCTTCAAGGAGCCAGCAAAGTCAATGTGAATACATTGCCATGGTTTTCACGAGTGGGAGCGGATATAGGGGCTCCACTGGGGTCATTCTGACACCCTGCACTGACATACAGCTTTTGCCTTCTCTTCAATACCACTGTCCAATCCAGGCCACAAAATAGGTGTGCAATTCCTTCATGCGCTATTCCACAGTGACCGAATGTAGCTGTTCTAACATCTGTGATCCAGTGCTTGTGAGATAATGAACATCTCCCCAACACAAACAACCAATTGGATTGATACTCCATCCTCTTGACATGTAGTAACAGGTCAGGTGACCGGAGGTTCGTCGAGTTTTGCGTGCATCACCAGGTTCAGGATACTTGGGACAATAGTGTTTAATGCGAGTTGCCTTCTTTATCTGAGTACGAGATGGGTGTATTCTCTACTGTTCAAAGTAGAAGATTTCCTTTGGGCAATATCTGATTTGACTGACAAGGTAACCTGAGAGACATTGCTGTGCGAGAGTGATTCCTATATTTGATTTCTACGTGTGTGCTGAAGAACAATGCCAACGTTGCATACGACTAGCAACTAATGGAGAATGCCTGTATAGGGTCCAAACATTGACGTCAGAGGTCGATGGTCTGTGAAGAGATAAATGATGAAACTTCTGATTCAAAACAGATTCCAATGCTCACATTCGATTGCCATAGGTAGTTTTTGCTTTGCTCAGAGTACGTGAAGCAAAGCAATATGTTTATCTTCTCCGAAGCATAATGTGTTGACACGACTGCGCCCACTCCATAAGGGAAGGCATCACAGGCCATTTGTAGGGGTAAGCATGGATCAAGTATGTTAGAACTTCAGATTTAGCAATGCATCCTTAGCTTTGTAATGCAACTTTACAGCTCAGTCCACTTTCAGGTCTTGTTCTACCCAAGTGATTCATGAAGTGGTTTTAGCAGTGTGGGCTAACTGTGAGATGAACTTCCATAATAGTCAATAGTCTCAGAATGAGTGCAGCTGACCAACATTTCGAGGTGGGGGAGCCTCCACAATAGCCTTAACTTTGCAGGGGCCTATGAAGACCTGCAGCATCGTGATTGTCCAAATATTCAACAGGGGCTGAAAGAAGTCACACTTGTCTTTGCAGACTCACAGTCCATACTCTTTCAGTCTTTGTAGGGTAGCCATTAAATCTTCATTCTCTTCCAGTGCACCAGGTGTTGTCAGTAGCACTGAACTCCTGGCAAGCTATTACAGATCTGCCCATCGCCTCCTGGAAGGGCAGAGCAAACGTTATTCCGAAGGGTAGGGCGACAGTATCGATGAAGTCCTTTATGTCCAATAGTCAACGCTCTTGAGACTTTTTCATAAAGTGTACCTTAATATTCTGTCCAGTCATCTTACTGACTTCTTGTCCCCCAGCCAGGCCTGCGAAGAGGTCATCGTTGCAGAGCGTAGGTATTGCTCTGCACACAACACGGGTTATAGTGACTTTAAAATCACCGCAATTGGAGGAACCATCTTTCTTCACTATGGAACAATATGGCTATGGGTAACTGTATAAGCTCCATTGGTGACCAGGCACTCCAGGTCCGCTTCAACTTTTTGTCTGATGGCATATGGCACAGTTTGGGCTTTCAGATATTTGGTTGATTGTCAGGTTATGTTCAATTCACAGTGATTCCCTCATACTTCCAAATCCTCTCAAAAACGCAGTTGTTTCCTTAGGAGAGTGTCAGATAGGTTTCTTCTTTAGTCTTGGTGCACTTTGCCCAGTTCAGCTGAATTTCCCAAGTCAAGACCTACTCATTAAGGCTGCGTAATTACTCTCACACAAACAGTAGCAATTTAGCAGCCTGTCCATTGAGCTCCACCTTAACACAATAGTGCCAACATGGGCACAGCTTCCCCTGTGTACGCTTTCAGAAAGTTTTTGTTCCTTAAGCTGGAAGATGTTGTAGCTTTTCTTTATTCACAGTCTCGAGACCAGCGAGATGGCCTCACCAATGTCCAGTTCCATGCGATAGGTTTGCCATCACAACGGGGTTACCCTATTCATGAGCCACTGCCAAAACAAAACATGTCAGTGGCACTCGCTGCAATGAGGTCACTTGGTCACCGATCTGCTCTAGGGTATGCAGTTCCCTTTTGGTGGGCCAGACCACAGACTCTTTTCTTTTGTTCAGGCACACTCAGTGTGTCCCTTTTTGCCACAGTGTCGACACATCAGGTCTTCACAGCCTTCTGATGCCTGGTGACCCAGCTTACACAGAAGGTACACATTCCTGACTCTACACAGTTTGTGGTAGGTTCTTGTGACGCTTTAACACCCTAGGATGCACTGATGATTGTGCCCCCTTGTAGCCATTCCATGGAGACAGCATATCAACAGCCTGCTGTAATGTAAGCTGAGCCTCGTCAGTAGGTGTTCATATAGTTCAACTGTCAGGCCCATCTCCTTAAATTCACATGTTCTGCAAGCTTTCTCAAATTGCTACATTGGTACAACTGTTTCATCTCTTTCTGGTCTCTTTGTGGAACCGTAACCAACGGCTTTTTAATTCTCAGATAATTTCAACTGCACGGGTCTCATGCACCATGTATCTTTCCAGAATTCCTGTTTTGGGAAAATGGGACCCAGGATTTCCACAATGTCACTGTAAGATTTAGTCTCTGCTTAACAGGGTGTAAGTAGCGCGTAGCAGGAGTAATCTTAGCCCCTACAAACACTTAAGAATATTGGCACCTTCTTCTCTTCTGTAACATCATTTGCATAACAGAAAGCGCAAATGCTCAGTATACACATGCCACTGCTCTATATTCTCACCAAAGGTTTCAGTGGCCTGGTCAGGTAGCCAGGTAGAAGATACACCATCACTGCTACTCAGTAAAGAAGGCAACTGCGTTGACCCAGTATTGTCCAAGTTATGGACCTGTGATGCATGGCAAAACTCGATCGACCTCTCCGTTCTCACTGACCTTGTTACCTACATGTCCCAGCAGAGAGGCATCGGATT
>NC_133769.1:327395622-327410835 GCF_003597395.2 Chelonoidis abingdonii
TTTTATATAAAGCTTTCTTTTTAAGACCTGTTGGATTTTTTTTTCCTAGTGGGGACTCAAGGGGATTGAGCCTGCAGCTCACCAGGGAATTGGTTGGAGGGAAAAGAAGGAGGGGGGGAAGTATATTGTCCTCTCTGTTTTGTAATTCAAGGAGTTTAAGTACAGTAATCTCCTAGTGTACCCAGGGCAGGAAAATCTGGGGAAGGTAAAGAGGAGGAAGGGAAGTGGATTATTTCCCTTTGTTGTTAGACTCAGGGCATCTGAGTCTTGGGGTCCCCCAGGGAAGGTTTGGGGAGACCAGAGGGTGCCAGAGACTGAAAATCTGGCTGGTGGCAGTGCTATCAGATCCAAACTGGTAATTAAGCTTGGAGGTTTCATGCAGGCACCCACATTTTGGACTCTAAGGTTCAGAATTGGGATTTATGCTTATGATACGCCTAAACTCATTTGGCACCTCAAGTTTTCAGGGTAAAAGCTCCTTTGATGTCTATGTACCTGATTCTGGGCATGTGTCCTGCTGCCTACCTCTAGGCATCCAGATGCCTATCTCTCACGTAAGTCCTAGAGCGATTCACAAATTGGGGGAAGATAGATGTTTGTCCTCCTAATTCATGTGCAGCAATTTACTAGGCCTAGGTGATCCTCAGCATCACAATGCCCAACTTCTTTTGTGCATCCAGCCCTAAGTTCATAAACTATACTATCTGAATCAGTGATACTCAAACCTCAGTGGTTCAGGAGCCAAATTAGTGATCAGCATTACCCAAAAGAGCCACAGTAGCGTGAATTCATTGTTTCATTATGTATATATATAATTTTCACAGAAAAATGACTGACCAAGTATTCTACAATTGGTTAATAACATATTAAAAGCATCCTGATTGATTAATAATTTAATCACACAGTGTTTAATATCATGCAAAGAGACGTATTAAAAAACCACATGCAGTTCCTGAACCTCAGTCTGAGTATCACTGATCTGGATGTATTATCAATAAATTACATGCTATTCTAAAGTTTTACAGATCTGCAATTTCCTAACCTTAAAAACAATATAAACTTGAATATATCTCCATATGTGAAATGGGGATATAATACTAATCTTATTTGCAAAGCTTTGAAGATCTACTGATGAAAAGCACTATGTAAGTATTCGGTATTAATTATTATTATTATATCATATGCACTTTAGCAGCAAGCTGTTTATTTGCATCATGTTTATTTCTGCAAATACTCTCAATTCTAACCTGCAGCATATGCTCCTGAAATTTTAGTCCTGGATTTCCTTCAAAGAAAAACTACCAATTTTTTAATGCCTTTGAGACAGACATTAACTATGTATTACATGGAGACCAAAGGCTCATTTTGTTAGTAATCTGAGACAGATTCATGCTATCTAAAAGTGAAAGGCTAATGCATTAATCTACTGCTCTGTTTAGACTCAAAATTTCCACATATTTTGTCTGGCAATTTTCCTTAAAACCCTGTAAAATTATCCATATTTAATTTAGTACCTAATATGCTGTGAGCTTATGCTTTCTTTATTCTAATGACATATTTTGATGTGAAAACCTTTTGGTTTTTGATTACTTCATCTGTTCTGCTTCCAGCCCATGCTGTGGGGACTGATAATTTATTGACTTTTCCACAATTTGTTTTTCATTTGTGATTTCAAAAATGTTATTTCAGATTCCAGAAGAAGAGATTCCCTGTGAACAAAGATTACAGATATCAGGACTATAAAATTGTGTTTTGTCTTCCTTGTTAGATACATTTGTCTATCATTAACCATTGTCTAACATACATGAAAATAAAAAGAGGGGAATGCTACATTCTAGGAATGAAGTTAATAGATTTGGAGGATTATCTCTCTGTTCAAATTATTTGTTTCTACCATTCCCCCTTCCTCTTAACACCTATAGAAATTCAGCACTTGCACAGTAGTCTGTAAAGTGTCGTCTGAACATTACTTACTTAATCTTCACAAAATGTCTGAAGTATCATCATCATTTGTAAGCTGGGGAAAGTGACACGGGTAATTAAATAAGAATGCAAAAATGAGCCATTGGCTGAACTATGAATCAGACTCAGGAGCTTTTGTCTCCCAGTTCTGTGTTCATTTCACTAGATAAAGCTATCTGTTCTACAGGATGCAGTGTGCTTCTATAATGGAATCTGAAACAACAAATATCACAGCATTCCCTCTCATTTTTGTTTCAAATCTTTTCTGGAACTGTTTGTGTGAGAAAATGTGTCTTGCTGCCATCACAAAATGTTTTATTATTATTTGATATTTTATTCATCTGTTATATACCTCTAACACCTGGCAAAGCTTTCCCAGCACTGGGAAGGTGCAAGGGTTCACTATTCCAACACAGAGTGTCTCCATCTGTGGCATCATTTTGGGACCAGATCCTACCTCTGCCCCACACTTTGATGCCTTTGGATATCTTGGAGGTCAATGTACTCTTGGGGGGAGGGATAGCTTGGTGGTTTGAGCATTGGCCTGCTAAACCTAGGGTTGTGAGTTTAATCCTTGAAGGGACCATTTGGGGATTGGTCCTGCTTTAAGCAGGGGGCTGGACTAGATGATCTCTTGAGGTCCCTTCCAACCCTAATAATCTATGATTCTTCCTCCCCTGAGAGCAGAAACTCTCTCTTCTCCTGGGATGATCAGTCAGCACTTGCTTCCCTCCTTACAAGCATCAAATCCAAATTACAGTTGCATTTAAACAAGAGACTGTTTCTTTAAGCAACAGAGAAGATACCTGAAAACAGTAAAGAAAAAAATTTACTTGTTCTCATACAGATGAGAACTGTGCAAAGACTTATTTATATCAGCCTTAATTACATATTTAGTCCTCAAATATCAGTGCCAGCCTCTCCCTTCCTCACTCCATCACTGTTCCTTGGAGTTCACAATGTCTTTGCCTTTTCCTAAAAATTCAGTGGATCTTCCTTCCCTTCCAGGAAGTGACTGTGTCTTTTATAGTGACGCCAACCTTTGTCCCATCCAAATGCCCTATATCCTTTTGTGTCTAGGGACAACACCCACAGCTGTCCAGGCCTGTTAAAGCTTAACCATTCTCCCCTCTTTCCAACTGAGATTTTTCCACAAATTGCCATTATTGAAAACTTTATGTGGCTAAGAATGGCTCTCTAGAATTGTGGTTTTGAATGGTTTATTTTTCCTTACACTATTATATGGTTTCCTCATAAATACGTCTGTGCATTAACCTTATTTTTTTCATATGTCAGCCTGCATGGGTCATTTTCTCTCATTCTTTCCCATGCTACAAAACAAAACAAAATGCGTCACACTATTTTTTGATTAAGCTAGACCCTAACATTACAGAAATAAAGGATTGGCTATTAGTTCCCTGTGGATTCTTTGTGGTCTACTGGTAGGGAATGTGGGATGTCTTATAAATGTTATTTGACAAAAGCTGAGGCTAGGCACCCTGCTGCTTTTAAAGAGCATGCTGAGGCAAACTGCTGTTAGGATATGCAAGGCAGCAGATTTGTTTATCCGTATTTCTTCGCTCACATCCGGAACACATATGGTTGCTGTTTTTGTTTTGACTAATTTTGTCTTTTTTTAGCATGCCATAATGTGAGAAAAGTGGTTAAAATGACCTAATCTTTGTTGGAAGTTCGTACGCATGTGAAAGAGTGGAACTGCCGATAGACCTCTGACAAGAACGGTGTGAATTAGATAGTTATAGGCCTGAGCACTGTACTGACCATGCAACCCCATTCACTTCGTTGTTCACAGAGACATTTAGGAGGAAACTACGTCATAACATAAGGAAGCACAAACCATTCAGAGATGTAACTTTAGACCAGGACTATGTTTGGCTTCAATGGGATTAAACAGGATGATAGCTCAGCCCAGAAGCTGGCACAGTGTATGTGCGCTGCATCTATTTAATCTATTTTAGGATTTTCTGCGGTGCCTATGAGTGGATAGGCAATTAAGATTATTATTACTCTTGTTTATTATGGTAGTGTCCAAGGGCCAACCCAGAATGGGGTCTCACTCTTGTAGGCACTGCACAGACACAGAGCAAAACACAGTCCCTGCCCCAAAGAGCTTACAACTGAAAGCCACCAGACAGTCAAAGGGCGAGGGAAGGGATGGAACACAAGCAGAGTGAACAATGTGATGGCAGCAAACATCAGGTTATTATTTTTATTATTAATAGTATTGTTCTAAGGTTCAATGATTTGTTTGGCGGAGGATTAGATAGGAGAGGATAAGATAAACAGAAAGTAAAGTGATGAATTAGGGAACATAGAAGGGAAAAGGGTGAGAAGGATGGTGCAGGGGAGAAGGCTGTAAGATAAGCGGATGTGGAGTGAAGCTGAGGTGACGAGATGGTGAGGAAGGGGAGGGATAGTGTTGCAGCAAACAGCCAATCAGCAGAGCAGAGAAAGTCCAGTCAAAACTGTACCAAGTTCTCTGAATGGCCAAAGCTTTCTGCTTTGGCTGCTGTCTCTGGGTGGCTCCTCTCTGCAGTTTTTCTCCAAGCCCACGTGGTGTGTGTGGTGGGAGCAAGGGGGTTCTCCTGTACAGTTCTGGGTCTGGGATGGTGCTGTGGGACGTGGGCCCAGGTGGGCCCCATTTTACCCAGTCTCCCTCCCTGTGCCAGATCACCAGCCCCTTCTTTGACTGCTTCTGTGAGCAATGACCATGATAGTATATCTAGTAGATTCATCTCCTCTCCTAGATTCTAGCCATCAGCCCTCCAGTATGTGGAATGTGTTGTGTTATAGCTCATTCTCTTCCCATGTTAGTGTTTTTCTGCCTGCTGTTCCAGTGAGAAGATTTTGTTAAATAAGTGGGACACAGATGGTGTTCTGAAGATGGCCAGGCTGTGCTTAGTCTTAGCTCCTCTGGTAACTTATTCCAGAGTCGAGCTCCTTTTACAGAGTTCACTGAATCTCCAGCTCAAACATGTATCAGCTTTTTTATTTTATTTTTTGTCTTGTCTTTTGTCAGAAGAGTGACTCTCTGCCTCAGAAGTTCATGGTTGGGGAGATAATCTCTGAAACAGCCAGATCCCAAACCACTGATAGTCTTGCAGAGTAAAACCAAAGGCTTGATTTAGCAGTGAAGCCCACTGGGAGCCAAAGTAGGGTTCTGCACAGGTGTGATGTGCTCCAGGCAGCTCATCCTGCTGAGAAGTTTAGCTGCTGTGTTCTGGAAAATCTTGGTGCTTTCTTGTTGCTTCCATCTTCAGTATAGAGAATTACAGTAATCTAATCTAGAGGTAAAGAATGCACGGGGCCACTCTGGCCAGATCCTCACTAGAGAGCAAGGATACTTTTCCTACTAAACTACAGGTGGAAGAAGGCTGAATAGCCTGTAACTGTACCTTTGGCCAAGGTTTACCTCAAGTGTGAGGATTTTAAGGGAAATGTTGTAGGCATTAGGAATCTGCTTCCTGCTAATATGTTAATAGGCAATGGTATTTTAGCCATGTCTAAGCAGTTTAATATAATTTGCAGTCAGAAAGAATAAGGCTTACTTGACCTGTTCTGTCTGCAGACAGTAGGGACAGCTGCGAGAGGGTGGGAAATGCCCTCAAGTCCTTTGTCAGCTGAAAGTAACAGTTTGTTTCCAGGAGAGGGGTTTGGAGATTCCTTTGCACCTTTGCCAGAGTCTGCTCCTAAGTGATACTAAAAGGAATTTATTGAGGCTCAACAGGCTGATCCTTCCCTAGACAAGGAGAAGGATGTGGCTCAGAATAATTCTCTGGCTGGGGAAAGGAAGGATAAATTTTTTCCAGAGGGAGGTTTGTTGTACAGGGAGGCTCCCACAGGGAAAAAGAGGTGCCCTGGTAAGGTCTGCAACCAGGTACTTGTTCCTGATAAATAGGAGACAGAGTTGCTGCAGGTAGCTCCTGATTGCCCATTTGCTAAACACTTGGGTATGGAGAGAACTTGTGACAGGCTTAAATAGAATATCTACTGAGACTGTAAAAAAATTACTGTAAGAATTGTGTCTTGTGTGAAAAGCATGAGAGGTTAAAGGAACCTTGCAAGGCACTTTTTCACCCATTGCCCATCATTAGAAAGATGTTTGCCAGAGTGTCTGTAGATATTGTGGGGTTTTGACAAAGTGGGACTGTTCTTAATGTTTCCTCTGAATACTGTGTGGGTGCCTCAGTTTCTGGCCGACACTCTGTCTCCTGGCAAGTAATGGCGGGGGCCCTTCCCCCTGCAAGGGGATACTAAAGGTATGGGAGAACAAAGAGATCAGGTGACCTCCTGGCCCGGGAAAGAGACAAAGCCCAGAGAGGAGGGACTGGAGGGAGTTTCAGTTTGGAGCTGGCTGGGGATGGGAAGTGAGGGTAGATGAGGTTGTCTGGCTCGCTGGGCCCCAGAATAGACCTGGCTGAGGGGTCCTGTTCTCTGTAGCTACAAACTCTGTTTTAGACTGTGTTCCTGTCATCTAATAAACCCCTGTTTTACTGGCTGGCTAAGAGTCGCGTCTGACTGCGAAGTAGGGGTGTGTGCAAGACCCTCTGGCTTGCCCAGGACCCCGCCTGGGCGGACTCGCTGTGGGAAGGGCACGGAGGGGCATATGCTGAATGCTCCAAGGTCAGACCCAGGAAGGTGAAGCCGTGTGAGCTGACTGGCTTTGTGGGGAGCAGTTCCAGAGCATCGCCCGGGGACTCCGTGACAGAGGCCCTTACCCAAACCTTCCAGGAATGGAAGAAATATATATTGGTTGTGGTGGATTCTGCTATCAGATGGCCTGAAGCCTACAGCTCTGTCTAATATAGAAGCTGAAACTGTGGCTACTGCCCTCATTACCAGTTTTAGCAAATAAGTTTTTCCCAGGGAAATCATGGCAGACCAGGGTGCAAATTTCATGTCTGTAGTTTTAAAAAAGTTATGGGAGATGTGGAGTGTGGCATATAAAGGCTGCCTCCTATCAACCAGAAACTAATGATATGGTAGAAAAATTCAGTAGGGCATTGAAGTCTATGCTAAGGCTATATAAATGTTATCTGGTGAGAGAATGACTGGGATGTGTTGCTCCCTCATTTGTTATTCACCTAAAGGAGTGTACACCAAGAGCCCTATTTGATCTGCTTGACAGGAGACATGTGAGAGGACCCCTAGATTTAATTCAAGGCTCTTGGGATGGTAGTAAAGAGGAGTCAGGACAGCTTATAGAGTAGTATTTCATTTGTTTTAAAGAGAATTTAAAAGCTACAATGGACTTAGTGCATCAGAACCTTGAAAGGAATCAGATGGTTCAGAAAGCTTGATAGGACAGGCATGATGGAGAAAGACCTTTTGATATAGATGACTTGGTGCTACTGTTGATTCCAGTGAGGAAAAGCAAGGTGTAAGATTGTTGGGAGGGACCTTCTGAGGTGATAGAGAGAGTGAATGATGTTACTTATGATGTAAGGACACCCCATGGCAGGAGAGCAGTGCAAACAGTACATACCAGTAGATTGAAAGCTTACCATGAAAGGGAGATGGCAGTGAATAAGATTTGTTATGCTGTTGATTGTGCTTTAATTGATTTGGTCAGGGAGAGTAAGGAAGATAGTCTCTGGAGAGCCATGAGATTAGGGAGGGTTTGAACCCAAGGCAAAAGCAGGCGATGTTGGCCATTTTGAAACCCCACAGGCAGGTATTTTCCAACTTGCCAGGTTTAACTAACAAAATAGTGCATTCTGTTGAAACTAAAAGGCCCCACCCTGCTCTTAGCAGAGCATACTGTGCTAAAGGAGAAAAGTAAAAAATTCAGGAGGAAGTGGAAAGCATACTGGATATGGGGGTGCTTAGTAAATCGAAAAGTCCCTGTGTGTCTCCTGTTGCGATATTACCTAAAAGAGTGAAAACCATGAGATTTTTTTGTGGATTTTGAAAGGGTAAATGCCATCACCGAACCTGACCTTTACCCCACACCCTGAATAGAGGACCTATTGGATCTTTTGGGGGGTGCAAAATTCATAAGCATTCTGGAGTTGACTTGTGAATACTGCCAAATTCCCTTAGACACTGATATCCAGGAAAAAACAAACCTTTATAATGGAATCTGGCCTCTATGAGTTAAGGTTATGCCTTTTGGATTAAAAAATGAAGGCTCTAGCTACCTTTCAGAGGCTTGTCAATGAAGTGCTATGGGATTTCCAGATCTTCGACAGGGCCTATGTAGACAACTTGTCTATTTTTAGTGACTCCTGGCAAGACCACATGAACCATGTGGGAATTGTATTGCAGAGGCCTAAAGACACCAATGTCACTGTCAAGGTGTCCAAATGCAAGATGAGGGCTGCAGAGGTACCTTATTTAGGACACTGAATGGCCAGTGTGTTAGTTCGCTCTGACCCTTTAAAAGTAGAAGCAATTTGGAGTTGACCTCCTCCACAAACCAAAAGGCAGGTCCAGTCCTCTATTGGTCTAGCCATCTACTACCAGAGGTTTGTAAAGGGATTTGGCCACATTGTGGACCCCATAACAGACCTTACGAAAAAGGGGAAGCCATACCAGATGACAGGCACTGAGGCCTGTGAGAAAGGCTTCAAGGACATAAAAGAGGCTTTGTCTACAGAGACAGTTTTAGTCAGCCCTGACCATATGTGCTGACTTCCTCTCTAACCAGGGGGTGCTCAAACCCCCTCTGCCTCAGGCCCCACCCCTACTCCATCCCTTCCCCCTGAGCTCCACCCCTGCTCAACCCCACCTCCTCCCCAGCCCCTCCCTTGAGTGCACCCTGTTCCTGCTCTTGCTCTCCCTCCCAGAGTCTCCTGCATGTCACAGAACAGCTGATCATGG
Source organism: Chelonoidis abingdonii (assembly GCF_003597395.2). Classification (NCBI taxonomy): domain Eukaryota; kingdom Metazoa; phylum Chordata; order Testudines; family Testudinidae; genus Chelonoidis; species Chelonoidis abingdonii. The sequence continues at coordinate 327,404,428 of NC_133769.1, forward strand.
TAGGTGGAAGGTGCTAGGAGGCAGGAGGAGGAGTTGATCGGTGGGGCTGCCAGCAGATGGGAGGCACTGTGGAGAAGTTGGGGGAGCTAATTGGCAGTGGGTGCTAAGCACCTGCTAATTTATTCCATGGGTGCCCCAGCCCTGGAGCACCCATGGAGTTGGCACTTGTGGCCCTGACTTCAGCAAACCATTTGTGCTGGTCACTGATACTTCTAACACTGGGCTATGGGCAGTGCTAATGCAATATAGGGTAGGGGACAGCAGGCACTCCATTGCCTTCTTGAGTAAAAAACAGATCACCCCAGAACAGAACTATGCTGTCATTAAGCCACAGTTTGGGCTGTTAAGCAACTGAAGCCCTATCTGTATAATAAAAAAATAAGGTCTTAACAGACCACTCCCTGCTAATATGGTTGCAAAGAGCTACCAATTCCAGACTGTTATGCTGGAGCCTAGCTCTGCAGGAGTATGACATGGAAATAATCCATATCCAGGGGAAAGACAATGTAGTGGAAGATGCCTTATCAAGAATAGGCAGACCCTGAGGCATATTCAGGAGCACTGGGGATACCCCTTCTGACACCAGTTTTGCATTGGGATTCTAGTAGACCAGGTACCAGCTCTTGCCAAGGCCCCTAGGTCTCAGCTGAACACTGACAATAGCTGGAACCAGTCTGGTTCACCTGTGTGATAGGATTGTTAAAACAGGTTTTAGAATTATAAAAATGTGTTTCACGTTTAGACTTTATGAAATGCTTGTAAATTGCTGCATGCATTAACCTCACTTATAATATTGGTATCCCATGTTATAAGGTAAAATTGAAGTGTTTGCTCTGTAACTGTAAATCACAAGACAGGAGAAAAGCATTAGCAACTGTGAAATACTAGTAGCCAATAGGAGGTGTTATCTCCTGTCAAATGAAAGAAGGCCCATCAGCACCAGATGAACTATGGGGGAACATCAGAAGAAAAAGACTTTAATTGCTCCCCTCTGCCCCTCAATGTAGAGGAGACGTGCAACTGATTTCTCCCAACAGCTGAACTTGCAACTCAAAGCACAAGCAGGGAAGGAATAAAAAGCCCTAACAAGAGGGAACTGTATCTTTTATGCTACTTGGACTCCGAGGAGCAAGGATTACTAAGCATAAGCAAAAGATCCCCAGTGCTTGGTGTGGGTTAGCCTTAAAGGGCGCTTAGAACTTGCTTATTATAGAAGCTTCTATTACATTTGAAATGTAAGACTAACTTGTTTGTGTGGATATATGTTTATCTGCTTTAACCCTGTAAATAACTCCCTTATTTCCTTTTCCTAGTTAATAATCTATAGGATTGGCTGCAAGTATTGTCCTTAGTGCAAGATCTAAAGTGCAACTGACCTGGGGTAAGTGACTGGTCTTTTGTGTTAGATCTCGCAGAGCTGGTACCTGGGACTCTGGGGGCTCTGGGCTGCTGATGCCTCTGCACTGCCACAGAAGACTCTGGGGATCTTTTGCTTATGCTTAGTAATCCTTGCCCCTCGGAGTCCAAGTGGCATAAAAGATACAGTTTCCTATGAGGCTGGGCTTGGCAGGAATTACTGCCCTGCAGGACCTGTGTGGCAAGCCTGCAACCCTCCTGCTTTGCAGATACCAGCACTTAAACTAGGAAGCCATGAAGGGGAGTTGTGTGAGCAACAACACAGATTGCCTGCCTGCTTCTGTTCCAGACCCTGCTTATGATGATAGACCTTAGACTCCAGCTTCTGATCCTGGTTTGTCCTTGACTTTGCTATTTGATTGCTGTCTGTAACCTGGTGCACAACTCCAGTCTCCTGGTAACCTGATCCTACTTGCCTCCTGACGCCTGACTTTCAGTTTATCCTCTCACCTGTCTCAGACTCTGACCTACCAGTAATCTGACCCTGCCCTCCTCCTGGCACCAACTCTCAGTTTTCCCTCTGGCCTGTCTCTGACTCTGACCTCCCAGTACCAGACTCGGCTTGACTCCTGCTCTGACCCCATCTCATCCCAGTCACAATATGTTAGGACTGGGAATAACCTGAACATTGTTGTGATTTTTGATGTAAGGCACCATCTATCACAAAGGCAAACTTGCCTGGGTGGCAAAATGGAGCAGAGTACTCAGCAGGACTGGCTGTGATTCTACAGTTAGGCTGTTACAGTACCTGAGGAGTTTACAGTTGATATTTGGTTGGTGAAATCTAAGTATAAATAGAACTCACAGCCATTTTGGAGTTTATGCCCTGGTTCTTCACAGTCTGTCCTCATGCTTTTGAGCCACTGCAGAGCAGCTTGTCAGCGTCTTTTGAAAATGAAATATAGAGTTAATTGTTGACAATGGAGCCTATAGCACCTCACATTTTCACCAAGGGTGGTTATGTAGACATTGAAGAGAAGCGGATGTGATGGATCTTTGAGGGGCTCTGTATGTGAGAACAGATGAAGCAGAGGAGCAATTACCCATCACCACTTTCTGAGTCCTCTCCTATCTATCAGTCAATTTACCTGTCTCCTTGGACCTTCATCCTGATAGTATCTGAGTGCCTCCAATATCAATGGATTTATTGCCATTTACAGGTGAAGGACTGAGGCACAGAGTTTGTGACTTGCCCCAAATCACATAGAGAGTCTGTGGAAAATCTTGCAAGTGAAAACAGATCTCCCGAGTTCCAGTCCAGCATCTTAACCATTTGACCACCTGAAGAGCAATCTTTGAAGCTATTTATAGCTGTCTAATCCTAATTGGTTCAGTAGCACCTTGGCCCTGATTTGGGAAACAGTTGAACATGTGTTTAAATCCCATTGAAGTCAATTGGACTTCAGGACACACTTCAGTACTTCCCTACACAGGAATCCTTGTGACTGTCAGTGTGAAAGCTGTGGAGTGGTCAAATACTAACACTGCTGAGGTTTGACTTTTATTGATAGCCATAAGGAGGTCCTCCATTAATTCTACTAGGGACATGTCCCTGCCACAACCTAGTCTAAATCCTGACTATTATGAGTCCAAGAATTCAGCAGATACTAGGTCTCTTGGGATTTTGGTTTTAACCACATTTTTTATCTTGCTTTTTACATTGCATAGTTCAATCCACCTCTTTCCCTCAAGACTTAAGTATTCCAGTTGAGGAGAGAATTGTTTTCAATGCAACACTAGCTTGATCCCGGGTACTCCTGTGAGATGCTGGGCATCTTCAGGAAAGGGTTGCACTCAATGAAGATTAGGCAAAATGAAACGCAATGGGCTAAAACATGTGTTTTCTGTAAGTCCATTCAAGCCTGAGTGTTATATCAGGAATGAACATAGGCTGCTGACCCTGTGTCCATTAGGGAAGATGACTTGAAGTTTGAGATCCTTAGATTAAAGAAGCTTTACAGAAGACCAAACTATAAAGCACATAATCAAATGCATTCCCAGTATGCTATACAAGCTGTACACAGTGACTGTTTCATCCACTCCCGAACTTCAGAAGGAAGAAAAGAAATCAGAAGGAGAAGAGTATAGAATGACAAAAATGATCAGAGAAAAGTAGTGTTTCTAACTAAACTATTGTTTCCGCTGACTAACCTTCTCAGGGACATATGTGGTCCTGAATTCATGACATAGTTCCCATTGATATCAGCAAGAGTTCTACATATGGATGTCATGATAAGCTGCAGAATTTTCCAAATTATCACTGACTGTATGTTCAATACCTACATGAATATCCTAAGACAGGGGTAGGCAACATATGGCATGTGGGCCGAAGGCAGCACGCAAGCTGATTTTCAGTGGCACTCACACTGCCTGGGTCTTGGCCACCAGTCCAGGGGGCTCTGCATTTTAATTTAATTTTAAATGAAGCTTCTTAAACATTTTTAAAACCTTATTTACTTTACATACAACAAAAATTTAGTTATATATTATAGACTTATAGAAAGAGACCTTCTAAAAATATTAAAATGTATTACTGGCACACAAAACCTTAAATTAGAGTGAATAAATGAAGACTCAGCACACCACTTCTGAAAGGTTGCTGACCCCTGTCCTAAGAGATGTATAAATTGGGAGTGCCTTTTGCACTATTGTAGTTAACACTGAGTTTCTATTGCTATTGTTTTCATCACTTACTTTGCATTTCCTTCCCTCTTGGATGGTTTGGCAAACCCTTAATATTGCTTTAATTTGTTTTAGTTGACTCTTATTTAAGGACAAATATTAATTTTGAAATGAATGTCTGAGCTATTGTTTTCAGTCTCTTCTGTGTCCTTGGCTAACACTTCCTATTATTTAAACAGCTAATCAACCTTATTTTATGAGATGTAAATGTGTTTCCATTTTTCCACTGGCAAACACTAATCTCTAAACTGCAGTAGTATTTGGCCTGCTACTTGTGCGTAGAGCTCAGTGGCTTTTTTCAAGGTGAAATCACAAGCAATATGTCTAGTTATGTTTCTGTTATTACTAGGGATGTCAAGCAATTAAAAAAATTAATTGCATGACTAAATGTATTGCACTATTTGTGCTGTTAAACAATAGAATACCATTTGTTTTAAATATTTGGATTTTTACTACATTTTCAAATATTTATTTTAATTATAACAGAATATGAAATGTACAGTGCTCACTTTATATTTTTATTACAAATATTTGTACTGTAAAAGTAATTTTTTCTTTAATTCACCTCATATAAGTAGTGTAGTACAATATCTTTATCATGAAAGTTGAACTTATGAATGTAGAATTATACACAAAAAACCTGCATTCAGAAATAAAGCAAAGTAAAATTTTAGAGCCTACAAGTTCACTTAGTCCTACTCCTTGGTCAGCCAATCACTCACACACAAGGCTGCCCAGAGGTGGGGGCAAGTGGGGCAATTTGCCCCAGGCCTTGGGCCCCACAGGGCACCCCCCCCCCCATGAGAATTCTCTGGCCCTGCTCCTGCCTCCGCCTCCCCCATCGCCTCAATGCACAGCATACAGGAGTGGCCCTGGACAGAGTTAAAGTGGCATGGCTAGGGCCGGGCCTGAGCTCCTTCCACTCAAAGCCACATGGTAAGGGGGTGGGGCTGCAAGCTCCAGTCTCACCAAAGCCAGGCTGCTGCAGCACTGTCCAGGGGTCAGGGCAGCTCCTTGACGCAGCGCGCTGAGACTCCGAGAGAGTGAAGAGGCAGCTGTAGCTCAGAAGAGGCCCTGGACTGAGCTAAAGAAGCATGGCTTGGGCAGGGCCTGAGCTCCTTCCCCCTCAGATCTGTGTGGTAAGGGGGCAGGGCTGCAAGCTCTGGCCCAGGCAGCAGGAACTTAGGCCCCATTGGAGTCAGGAACAGCTCAAGACAGTGCTGCAGCAGCCTGGAGAGGGGGAAGGTGGGAGTAAGCAGCATGGCAGGGGACTGGGGTGGGGGGGTTGGATAAGGGGCAGGAAGAAAATCAGTCAGGGGATAGGGGTCGGGGTAGTCAGGGGACAGGGAACAGAGAAGTTGGTGAGGGGTGGGGTCCTGGAGTGGTGGTTGGGGAGGGGCCTTGGGGGGCAGTGAGGGGACAAGGAGCAAGATGGGTTGGGGATTCTGATGGGGGCAGTAAGTGAATGGGGGTCAGACAGGCGGCAGGGCCAGGCTGTTTGGGGAGGTACAGCCTTCCCTACCCTAAAGTTCATTCACAGTTTGAGGCTTACAGACAGCTAGTGAACAAAAAAGCCCAGCTGTTATCTTTTCAATGGGGGAGGGATCACATGAGAAGAGCAATATCCTACACCATCTACCTCCTTCCTAACCCTACCAAGGGAGACCCCTCTCCCCTGCATTCCCCAAGGCTCCAGAGGAGTTAATTCAGTGGTTCTCAAACTTTTGTACTGGTGACCCCTTTCACATGCAGATCTTTGAGGGTCACCTCTCACTTATAAATTAAAAACACACATTATATATATATAAACAAACAAACACTATTATAAATGCTGGAGGCAAAGTGGGGTTTGAGGTAGAGGCTGACAGCTCATGACTCCCACTAATAACCTTGTGACTCCCTGAGGGGTCCTGACCCCCAGTTTGAGAACCCCTGGATTAATTTAATTTCAGCACCCTGTGTCCATTCACATGCATGTGCTATATTGAGCATTTCAGTTTTCACAACATAGGCTCATTTCAGATTCTGGAAAAAGCTCAAATGCTCAGTTCATGGAGTATGTACATAAAGACAAACCCAAGTAACCGTCTCCAGTTTGTGAGGGACCCTGTGGAGCCAGTCTCTAGGAAACAGATAAATGCATGGAGGTTAAGTCCTTTAATGGCTATTAGCCAGGATGGGTAAGGAATGGTGTCCCTAGCCTCTGTTTGTCAGAGGGTGGAGATGGATGGCAGGAGAGAGATCACTTGATCGTTACGTGTTAGGTTCACTCCCTCTGGGGCACTTGGCATTGGCCACTGTCAGTAGTTA